>NC_133327.1:80974235-81190214 GCF_042186555.1 Aquarana catesbeiana | reverse complement strand
GGGCTTATTTCCCAATCATGTTTTGCTTTGGGTTGGCTGAGTGATTTTTCCCCTATGTGAAACAAAAAATTATTTTAATCTAATTAGCACACAGATATTTTAGTACATAGTAATTTTCCAACATTTGTAATGAAGTGGTTTGTGTAGAGTTCCTATTTTACCTCAATATTTAAAATTTGAAAGACATATCGGATAGATAGATATCAATATCTCAAAATATAGTTAATAATCTTTTGATCTCTCTCTATATCTGGAACAAAATCTCAAACTATCTAACTAAATGTAAAGCCAAAAAATTAAGATAACTTCAAATCTTCCAAAAGAATGTTTTAAATTTCTATATCTATCTATCTACCTATCTCTATATTTCTCTCTCTCTCTATATATATATATATTTCTCTCTCTCTCTCTCTCTCGTTTATATATATATATATATATATATATATATATATATATATATATATATAGTTAGATATATATATATATATATATATATATATATAGTTAGATATATATATATATATATTTATATATATATATAGTTAGATATATATATATATATTTATATATAGTTATATATATATGTATGTGTGTATATATATATATATATATGTATATATGTATGTGTATATATATATATATATATATATATATATATATGTATGTGTATATATATATATATATATATATGTATGTGTATATATATATATGTATATATATATATATATATATATGTGTGTGTATATATATATATATATATATGTGTATATATGTGTGTATATATATATATATATATATATATATATATATATATATATATATATATATATATATATATGTGTGTGTGTATATATATATATATATATATATATATATATATATATATATGTGTATAAATATATATATATATGTGTATATATATATATACACATGTATATGTATATATCTATAGATATGTAACTAACGAGGTTTCTTAAAAGATCGTTTAAAACGATGAAAACAAAAATCGGATAGGAAGGAAAAGCACATGGAGCAATATACAAGGTAATAAACACAAGATAAAAACACGACAAGTACTTACTTTTTTTAAGAACTTTCCGGATACGTCGGTATTGATCCGGCTCCCTGAGTTTCAGGTCAGACCATCTTTTTCGCAGTTGGTCTTTGGAGCGCTGGACCCCAAAAGATGCCTGCAAAGTTTCCACCACCTTCGCCATTATTTTGGCCTTGCGCAAATTTGGCCGTGCGTACGGCCCATACTTCCCATCATAGTCGTCTTTGTGAAGAATGGCCACCATCTCCACCATCTCTTTAAAACTCATATTAGAGGCCTTAAATCTAGGCCTCACAGATTTTGTTGACGTTCCAGCCTCCGGGCTGTCTCCACTACCTGAGGTCGTCAACATTTCAGGTGTCTCCGCCATTCTTTAACTCCACTACGCGCCGTAACAAAAATGGGCGGAGAACATGAGTTAATTTCGAACGTCAGGGGCGGGCGACGCAGGCGGAGTTTCACACATGCGTAGTGTATAAAGAGGGGCCTTGCGCACGTGTCGTACGTACGTTCTGTGCGTCGAATTAGGGGGCGGAGAACATGAGTTAATTTCGAACGTCAGGGGCGGGCGACGCAGGCGGAGTTTCACACATGCGTAGTGTATAAAGAGGGGCCTTGCGCACGTGTCGTACGTACGTTCTGTGCGTCGAATTAGGGGGCGGAGAACATGAGTTAATTTCGAACGTCAGGGGCGGGCGACGCAGGCGGAGTTTCACACATGCGTAGTGTATAAAGAGGGGCCTTGCGCACGTGTCGTACGTACGTTCTGTGGTAGGTGATAGTGGACCTGGACGTTACAAAACGAAGGTAATTTTAGATATATTTTTTTTTATTTTTTTGGTTTTTATGGTCATGACTTTGTAGCAAGCGGCCTATATGGCTTGATAGATTGATGAGGCCTACATAGGGAGAAGATGATGAGGGGTTATCCGAAACCTATAATAAAAGTGTTTTTTGTCTTGTGACTTCATCTTTTCCAGATATAATGAATCCCCTATTTAAGGATCCAGAGTTCCTTACATCTTTTATTCCAAATATCAAGAGATGAGGAATTTGTGGGAGGTGAAACACCCTCAGTATTATGCTAAGCATGTGAGGAAGTCAACGCTGGAGAGACTTCTGGCCTTTGTCCAGGCGACCATCCCGGAAGCAACAATGGAGACATTGCTCAAGAAAATTGGGGGCTTGAGGAACATGTATAAGAGGGAGCATAAGAAGATCCAGGAATCAAGGAGATCAGGAGCATCAGCAGATGATGTTTATGTACCCAGGCTGTGGTACTACAATCAACTCCGTTTTCTGGATGACCAGAATGAAGCCAGGCCATCACTTTCAACCCTTCCCTCCACCCTTCCCTCCACCCTTCCCTCCACCCCAGCAGAGGCTGATGAGGAGCAAGCTGGGTCTTCCATCCTGGATGAACCAGATATGACCATCTGGAGTCAGGTAAATGATTTAAACAAATATTTACTGTACTAATATTAATGATGTTAACTGGATGTTATAATTGTCTAAAATAATTTGGCACTCAAAATTGGGTATACATATCAATTGACAGTAGTGGCTAAATATGTTTGGCACCTGCTTGAAATAATTATGGTGTCTGATTAGACTCTTTTATTAAAGAGAAGTATTCACATTGAATTTGCTATTCATGAGAAGCAAACTGTGTGTCATTGATGAAGCCAAAAAAATATACTCAAACTATTGTCCTTTTTTTATACACAGGATGAGTCCATCCAGGAGGAATGTGGGGAAAGTGGAAGGCAGGAGGAGACCAGGCCCATGGACAGCCTGGAGGAGGCCGGATTCACCATCATCCTGGAGGAGGCTGGGCCCAGTGTCAGGCAGGAGGTGGCTGCTCCCAGTGAGGTGGCTGCTCCCAGTGAGGTGGCTGCTCCCAGTGAGGTGGCTGGGCCCAGTAGAAGCCTGACCGAATCCCAAGTGCCTCCCCTCCACCTTCCCAAAAAAAGGGCCAGGAAGGGGATGGTCACACAGGACGCATCCCTGCGCCTCATGCAAGAGGCCACCCGTTTTTTAAAAAGCCCCCCCGAAGCGGAAGAATCCTATGGCTGCTACTTAGCCAGCAGGCTTCTTCAGATGGATTGGGAGCAGCGCCTCATTTGTGAGCGCCTATTTGGGGAAACAATCCATAAGGGGCTGCAGGGCACGCTAACACAAAACACCCAACTACATGAGGCAGCCCCCCTCCTCCTCCTCCTCCTCCTCCTCCTCCTCCTCCTCCTCCTGCCACAACTGAAACACCAGAGCCACAGCCTCAAAAGAAGGCTACAGGGAAGGCTGCAGGGCAGCGTGGAGGAAAGGCTGCAGGGAAGAGAAGAAAATGATGACCTGGGTTCAGTCTGGTCTGACAGAAGACGCAGGCTGTTGTAGGACCACAGTCTGGGGACATCTAGATCATCTGCTGGTGCTGTTGATCTCTGGGATTCTTGGACCAGATTGTGCTCCCTCTTATATGGACTCCTCAAGATCCCAATTTTCTGGTACACCGACTTTTTCCAGCGTTGACTTCCTCTTTATTTTATTTGGACCATGAATAAATGGATCTTTTTTGAGTTTAGCAAAAGACTTTATGTGTTTTCTTTGAAATCATTGATTTTACACACAATGTTAAATTAACAAGGGACAACAATCTCATTGAGTTTGAAAAAAAACACACCAAAAATACATTACTAATGTTAATAATGTTCAAGTGGTAAGTCTTGAAAATCCAAAAAATTACTGAACCAAAAACGGTGCTTTGGGTTAACTTTATCTAAAAACTAAAAAATAAACACTATAAAAAAAAAAAAATAATAATAATGGGTTCTTTGTGTTAACTTTACAAACCTAAAAAAAAATAAAAAAATAAAAAATAAAAAGGGGAAAAAGTATTATTAGTATGGAAACATTGTTTTAAAAAGGCATACTATATCATTCATGAGATCAAAGAGAAAAAGAATCCAGAAATCAGTTTGGGAGAACTCTGATTATGAACAGCAAAACACCTTCGTTCTTTAGAGCCTTCGTAAAGAAGAAATAAAATGCGCTGCATTGAACGATCACAGATTTTGCAGCGTGATGAATGTGCTACCTACAATACGAACACTAGTTTTACTAGACCGAGTGCTTCCGTTTAGTTTTTGCTTATGAGCATGCGTCGTTTTTTTGTCCGTCGGACTAGCATACAGACGAGCGGACTTCGGGTCCGTCGTACTTACGACGTAAAGATTTGAAGCATGCTTCAAATCTAAAGTCCGTCGGATTTGAGGCTAAAAAAGTCCGTTGAAAGTCCGGAGAAGCCCACACACGATCGGATTACCAGCCACCTTTAGTCCGTCAGCGTCCGTTGGACTTTTGTAGACGAAAAGTCCGACCGTGTGTACGCGGCATAAATGAGACCTTAAGCTCACCACTCACATTACTGTAAAATCACCTTTAGATCTACCAACAATGTAGTGACTGGCTGGATACAGATTGATTAAATAGTAGACTGTGTTACTTTGTTTTGGTAAATCTAAGTCGATTGTAAAAAGATTGTAGGGTCAGACTGTAATGTGTATGATGAGCCTAAAACAGTAAGATGCCACACTATGCAGGGCAATTAATCCTGAATGACACTACAAACAATAACTAAATATGTGTACTCACTGAAAAGACATTAGGGTTTCCCTTGAAATGTCCTTCCCATAAAATACTGGCTGGTATCTCAGCAGTTTTACTAACAATGACAAATTAAATGTCCAGCAGTCCCACTGCTGCACTGGTAGCCAGCTGGCTTGTGGCGAGCCGTGCGGCTGGATGTTGTTCTGAGATTGCGCTGTGTTTTATTGCCTCTTAGGCATTTATATTATGCAGCAATTCGTCAATGCAGCAAATGATCAACGCTCCCCTCCATTCACGTACTGCTGTGTTCATGAGGAATAATGATGGTTGGATCGTTTTATCCAGAGAATGGTTACACGCTCTGTATTGTTGCTGACTATAGACTGATATGTGCACAAGACTGATAATTGGCCAGTGCTGCAGTCTGCATATGCGCTGACTCAAGCCAATTGTAAACAGCAAATAATCTTATAAATCTTGATTGTCTGTCTGATTACTGAGGTGACATAGCGCTTACGTGGATGGAAAAACAAGAACAAAGTGATTTATAATTGCAGTGAATTTCAGATAGCTTTATACATCAGTTTATTCCACCTCATTTCAGTTTAATTTAAGGGGTAGGCCACTTTTATTTAGAAGAAAAAAAACTTAAAAAAAATATACATATAAATATATATATATACCGTATCTCACAAAAGTGAGTAAACCCCTCACATTTTTGTAAATATTTTATTATATCTTTTCATGTGACAACACTGAAGAAATGACACTTTGCTACAATGTAAAGTAGTGAGTGTACAGCTTGTATAACAGTGTAAATTTGCTGTCCCCTCAAAATAACTCAACACAACCATTAATGTCTAAACCGCTGGCAAGAAAAGTGAGTACACCCCTAAGTGAAAATGTCCAAATTGGCCCAATTAGCCATTTTCCCTCCCCAGTGTCATGTGACTCGTTAGTGTTACAAGGTCACTGGTGTGAATGGGGAGCAGGTGTGTTAAATTTGGTGTTATCGCTCTCACTCTCTCATACTGGTCACTGGAACTTTAACATGGCACCTCATGGCAAAAAACTCTCTGAGGATCTGAAAAAAAGAATTGTTGCTCTACATAAAGATGGCCTAGGCTATGAGAAGATCGCCAAGACCCTGAAAGTGAACTGCAGCACGGTGGCAAAGACCATACAGCGGTTTAACAGGACAGGTTCCACTCAGAACAGGCCTCGCCATGGTCGACCAAAGAAGTTGAGTGCACATGCTCAGTGTCATATCCAGAGGTTGTCTTTGGAAAATAGATGTATGAGTGCTGCCAGCATTGCTGCAGAGTTTGAAGGGGTGAGGGGTCTGCCCGTCAGTGCTCAGAACATATGCTGCACACTGCATCAAATTAGTCTGCATGGCTGTCGTCCCAGAAGGAAACCTCTTCTAAAGATTATGCACAAGAAAGCCTGCAAACAGTTTGCAGTTTGAAGACAAGCAGACTAAGGACATGAATTACTGGAACCATGTGCCGTGGTCTGATGAGACCAAGATAAACCTATTTGGTTCAGATGGTGTCAAGCGTGTGTGGCGGCAACCAGGTGAGGAGTAAAAAGACAAGTGTGTCTTGCCTACAGTCAAACATGGTGATGGGAGTGTCATGGTCTGGGGCTGCATGAGTGCTGCCGGCACTGGGGAGCTTCAGTTCATTGAGGGAACCATGAATGCCAACATGTACTGTGACATACTGAAGCCGAGCATGATCCCCTCCCTTTCGGAGACTGGACCATAGGGCAGTATTCCAACATGATAACGACCCCAAACACACCTCCAAGACGACCACTGCCTTGCTAAAGAACCTGAGGGTAAGGTGGAGGAGGACAAGGTCTCTAACTTCCACCAGTTCTGTGATGTCGTCATGGAGGAGTGGAAGAGGACTCCAGTGGCAACCTGTGAAGCTCTGGTGAACTCCAAGCCCAAGAGGGTTAAGGTAGTGCTGGGAAAATAATGGTGGCCACACAAAATATTGACACTTTGGGCCAAATTTGGACATTTTCACTTAGGGGTATACTCACTTTTGTTGCCAGCGGTTTAGACATTAATGGCTGTGTGTTGAGTTATTTTGAGAGCACAGCAAGATTACACTGTTATACAAGCTGTACACGCACTACTTTACATTGTAACAAAGTGTCATTTCTTCAGTGTTGTCACATGAAAAGATATGATAAAATATTTACAAAAATGTTTTCCACATTTTGTCATGTTACAACCAAAAACGTAAATGTATTTTATTGGGATTTTATGTGATTTTATGTGATAGACCAACACAAAGTGCTTTAATTTGAGGGTAATTACATCCAAATCAGGTGAACGGTGTAGGAATTACAACAGTTTGTATATGTGCCTTCCACTTTTTAAGGGACCAAAAGTAATGGGACAGATTAACAATCATCCATCAAACTTTCACTTTTTAATACTTGGCTGCAAATCCTTTGCAGTCAATTACAGCCTGAAGTCTGGAATGCATAGACATCACCAGACGCTGGGTTTCAACCCTGGTGATGCTCTGCCAGGCCTCTACTGCAACTGTCTTCAGTTCCTGCTTGTTCTTGGGGCATTTCCCCTTCAGTTTTGTCTTCAGCAAGTGAAATGCATGCTCAATCGGATTCAGGTCAGGTGATTGACCTGGCCATTGCATAACATTCCACTTCTTTCCCTTAAAAAAACTCTTTGGTTACTTTCGCAGTATGCTTCGGGTCATTATCCATCTGCACTGTGAAACGCCGTCCAATGAGTTCTGAAGCATTTTGCTGAATATGAGCAGATAATATTGCCCGAAACACTTCAGAATTCATCCTGCTGCTTTTGTCAGCAGTCACATCATCAATAAATACAAGAGAACCAGTTCCATTGGCAGCCATACATGCCCACGCCATGACACTACCACCACCATGCTTCACTGATGAGGTGGTATGCTTTGGATCATGAGCAGTTCCTTTCCTTCTCCATACTCTTCTCTTCCCATCACTCTGGTACAAGTTGATCTTGGTCTCATCTGTCCATAGGATGTTGTTCCAGAACTGTGAAGGCTTTTTTAGATGTTTGGCAAATTCTAATCTTGCCTTCCTGTTTTTGAGGCTCACCAATGGTTTACATCTTGTGGTGAACCCTCTGTATTCACTCTGGTGAAGTCTTCTCTTGATTGTTGACTTTGACTAACATACACCTACCTCCTGGAGAGTGTTCTTGATCTGGCCAACTGTTGTGAAGGGTGTTTTCTTCACCAGGGAAAGAATTCTTCAGTCATCAACCACAGTTGTTTTCCGTGGTCTTCTGGGTATTTTGGTGTTGCTGAGCTCACCAGTGTGTTCTTTCTTTTTAAGGATGTTCCAAACAGTTGATTTGGCCACACCTAATGTTTTTGCTATCTCTCTGATGGGTTTGTTTGTTTTTTTCAGCCTAATGATAGTGAAAGCTCTTTGGATCTCATATTGAGAGTTGACAGCAACAGATTCTAGGCATGTGCAATTTGTTTTGTTCCAAATTCGTTTTTTAACGAATTTCAACAAATTCGTTAATTCGGGAATATCCGAATTAACGAAAACCTGTGTAACAAATTTTTTCCGAATATTCGTAAATTCGATAAAATTGGACATTCCTAAATTCGGACATTCGTACATTCGCAATTTACGAATGTACATTCTTACATTCGTACATTAGTAAATTAGTGAATTCGTAAATTTGTAAATTCGAAAATTCAGAAATCTGAAATAATAGTTAACTAATAATAACTTAACTGTTAGTAATTACTAGTAACTTTTAAATTATAGGTATTGTAATTTCCTTTCAAATTTGGCTGTTAGTGAACGTAACACATACAAATTTATCCGAAGTTATGAATGATCCCAAAAAACGGAATGGAACGTAATGAATTAATAATAATAAATAACAATAATAACAACGTTTTATTATTATTATTTATTATTAATTTGTTCCGTTCCATTTGTTTAGATGCAGCATTTGTTTTGGATAATTCGTAACTTCGGATAAATTGGTATTTGTTTTGTTCACTGACAGTCAAATTATGAAAGGAAATTACAATACCTATAATTTAATAGTTAGTTACTATTTCAGATTTTTGAATTTTCGGGTTTTTGGATTTTCAAACTTCGAATTTACAAATTTCCGAATTTTCTAATTTACAAATGTACGATTTTACGAATTTACGAATGTACAAATGTAAAAATGTACGAATGAACGAATGTTCGAATTTACGAATGTACGAATGAACGCATTTACGAATTTACGAATGAACAAATTTACGAATCGCAATCATAACGAATGACCCGAAAAACGAAAAAAATAATAAACGAATGAAACGAAAAAAATGAACAAATTTTTTGGCTGTGCACATGTCTAACAGATTCCAAATGCAAATAGCACACTTTAAATGAACTCTGGACCTTTTATCTGCTCCTTGTAAATGGGATAATGAGGGAATAACACACACCTGGCCATGGAACAGCTGAGCAGCCAATTGTCCCATTGTCCCATTACTTTTGGTCCCTTAAAAAGTGGGAGGCACATATACAAATTGTTGTAATTCCTACACCGTTCACCTGATTTGGATGTAAATACCCTCAAATTAAAGCTGAAAGTCTGCAGTTAAAGCACATCTTGTTTGTTTCATTTCAAATCCATTGTGTTGGTGTATAGAGCCAAAAAGATTAGAATTGTGTCGATGTCCCAATATTTATGGACCTGACTGTATGTCACGTTTATTTGTAAAAAAAATTGAAAACCATTTATCATTTTCCGTCCTCTTCACAATTATGTGCCACTTTGTGTTGGTCACATAAAATCCCCATAAAATACATTTTATTTTTTGTTGACGTGGTTGACATGACAAAACGTGACAAAATGTGGAAAATTTCAAGGGGAATGAATACTTTTTCAAGGCACTGTATATGTGTATATAATATACACTCACCAGCCACTTTATTAGGCACACCTTGCTAGTACTGGGTTCGACCCCCTTTTGCCTTCAGAACTGCTTTAATTCTTCATAGCATAGATTCAACAAGGTGTTGGACATACATGCCTCAGAGATTTTGGTCCATATTGACATGATAGCATCACGCAGTTGCTGCAGACTTGTCGGCTTCACATCCATGATGTGAATCTCCCATTCCACCACATCCCAAAGATGCTCTACTGGATTGAGATCTGGTGACTGTGGAGGCCATTGGAGTACAGCGACCTTATTGTCATGTTCAAGAAACCAGTGGTGAGATGATTTGAGCTTTGTTACATGGTGCATTATCCTGCTGGAAGGAGCCATCAGAAGATGGGTACACTGTATTCATAAAGGGATGGACATGGTCAGCAACAATACTCAGGTAGGACGTGGCATTTCAACGATGCTCAATCGGTAAAAAGGGGCTCAAAGTGTGCCAAGAAAATATCCCCCACACTATTACACCACAAGCCTGAAGCATTGATACAAGGCAGGATGGATCCATGCTTTCATGTTGTTTACACCAAATTCTGACCCGACCATCTGAATGTCGCAGTTGAAATCGAGACTCATCAGACCAGGCAACTTTTTTCCAATCTTCTGTTGTTCAATTTTAGTGAGCCTGTGCAAATTGTAGCCTCAGTTTCCTGTTCTTAGCCAACAGGAGTGGCCCCCGGTGTGGTGTTCTGTTGCTGTAGCCCATCAGCTTCGAAGTTTGATGTATTGTGCATTCAGAGATGGTATTCTGCATACCTTGGTTGTAATGAGTGGGTATTTGAGTTACTGTTGCCTTTCTATCATCTCAAACTAGTCTGCCCATTTTCTTCTGACCTTTGACATCAACAAGGCATTTTCCTCCACACAACTGCCGCTCACTGGATATTTTCTCTTTTTCCAACCATTCTCTGTAAACCCTAGAGATGGTTGTGCGTGAAAATCCCAGTAGATCAGCAGTCTTTGAAATACTCAAACCAGCCCGTCTGGCACCAACAACCATGGTCACTTAAAGGAACACTAAAGGTAAATTTTTTTTTTTTTTTAAATAACAAACATGTTATACTTACCTCCACTGTTCAGCTCATTTTGCACAGAGTGGCCCTGAACCTGGTCTTCTGGGGTCCCTCGGCGGCTGTTTCAGCTCCTCCCCGCAAGAACTAATCACCTTCATGCCAGCTCCCTCGCATGGTGGTGAGCTCTTGCGGGCGCGCTCCCGTGATACAGCAGGCGGCCATAGCCGCTCACTGTATCACTCGGCCCTCCCCCCGACGTGCTGCGTCATTGGATGTGATTGACAGCAGCGTGAGCCAATGGCTGCGCTGCTTTCAATCCATCCACTCTAGCCAATCAGCGGTCAGGCTGATCAACAAAGAGGATGTCGGGGGCGAGCGCGGGACTTTCAAGGGCTCAGGTAAGTAAAACGGGGGGGCTGGGGGGGCCGGCATTGTCAGATGTTTTTTCACCTTAATGCATAGAATGCATTAAGGTGAAAAATTGTTTACCTTTACAACCCCTTTAAATCCCCTTTCTTTCCCATGCTGATGTTCGGTTTGAACTTCAGCAAGTCATCTTCACCACGTTTAGATTCCTAAATGCATGTGATTGGCTGATTAGCAATTTGTGTTACCATGCAATTGAACAGGTGTACCTAATAAAGTGACTGGTGAGTGTGTGTATATAAAACAAATACACACACACGCGCGTGCACACACTGTGTAAACATAAATTATGACCATCTACCTAATAATGAATAGGCCCCCTTTTTGCCTTCAAAACAGCCATGACCCAGTGAGGCATGGATGCCACTAGACCTCTGAAGGTATGCTGTGGTGTCTGTCACCAAGTCCTGTAAGTTGGGAGCTGGGATCTGGAGAATTTGGAGGCCAAGTCAACTCCCCAAACCCATTGTTGTGTTCCTCAGACTATTCTTGAACCATTTTTGCAGTGTGGCAGGGCGAATTATCCCGCTGAAAGAGGTCACTGCCATCAGGGAATACAGTTTCCATGAAGAGGAGTTCTTAGCCACTAACAATGTTTAGGTAGGTGGTACGTGTCAAAGTAACATCCACATAAATGGCAGGAACCAAGGTTTTCCAGCAGAACATTGCCCAAAGCATCACACTGCCTCTGTCGGCTTGCCATCTTCCCATACTGCATTCAGCTGCCACCTCTTCCCCAGGTAAGCGATGCACATGCACCCGGCTATCCACATGATGTAAAAGAAAACATGATTCAGATCAGACCACTTTCTACCATTGGTGCTGTGTGTGTGGATGCGCTGCTTCCATCTAAATACGCTTATATCCTGTCTATAAAGTGCAAACTTATTCCATATACAACCTAAGATCATATGCAATCAATAAAGATTTTTTTTTTTACATATCAAAAATTATAAAATTTATAAAAGTTCAATAATTCAATAATGTGTGTCACATAATAGCAAAGTCTCCCAGTGATGCGTTCAAATCTTCTGTCAATTGCCGTGATTGGCGTGCGCTTGTAATAATACAATGTGCTAGTGACTTAGTGCTCCACCTCCACCTGTGAGATTGGCCACTCACCGGATATTCCTTTAAAACTACACCTTTGGTTCATTCATGGGGATAACCACTCCACTCAAAGGGAACTTCTTCAACAGATATAATTGGACCATAATGTTCCTCATGAAACATGAATAAAAACGATCATCGCGCAATACCGTTAATACTGTTTATTATAAACACAAAGTAAAAACTGTGCACTCACATTTATGTGTGCCCCCCAGCCGGCACAAAGCTATTCCAACAGTTAGGGACGGGTAGGTATAGCCACCTAGTTCCAATACGTGATCCAATACGAACGGGATTGGTGAGGACGCGAACAGGCAAGAGGGGAGGAACGGAGGTCGCACAGCACACATAGGCGAACTAGGTGGCTATACCTACCCGTCCCTAACTGTTGGAATAGCTTTGTGCCGGCTGGGGGGCACACATAAATGTGAGTGCACAGTTTTTACTTTGTGTTTATAATAAACAGTATTAACGGTATTGCGCGATGATCGTTTTTATTCATGTTTCATGAGGAACATTATGGTCCAATTATATCTGTTGAAGAAGTTCCCTTTGAGTGGAGTGGTTATCCCCATGAATGAACCAAAGGTGTAGTTTTAAAGGAATATCCGGTGAGTGGCCAATCTCACAGGTGGAGGTGGAGCACTAAGTCACTAGCACATTGTATTATTACAAGCGCACGCCAATCACGGCAATTGACAGAAGATTTGAACGCATCACTGGGAGACTTTGCTATTATGTGACACACATTATTGAATTATTGAACTTTTATAAATTTTATAATTTTTGATATGTAAAAAAAAATCTTTATTGATTGCATATGATCTTAGGTTGTATATGGAATAAGTTTGCACTTTATAGACAGGATATAAGCGTATTTAGATGGAAGCAGCGCATCCACACACACAGCACCTGTAGTATATCTCTATGAGAAGTTTTTTTGGATGCAGCAGCTAAGGCAATTACAAGTAAAGTAATTAGGAGATTTTGTTTTTGGTTTTGCGCCGGTGACACACACACACTTTCTACCATTGTTCCATGGTTCAGTTCTGATGCTCACGTACCCTTTGTAGGTGCTTTTGGCTGTGGACACAGCTCAGCATGGGCACCCTGACCTGTCTGCAGCTACGTAACCCCATACACAACAAACTGCAATGACCATTTTTTTCTGCTTTCAACACATCAACTTCAGGCAACATGTTTACATGCTGCCTAATATGTCCCATCAACCTTCAGATGCCATTGTAATGAGATAATCAATGTTATTCACTTAGCCTGTATGTAGTGATAAAGTTATGGCTGATCGGTGTATATACAGTTAGGTCCATATATATTTGGACACAGGCACAATTTTCATACTTTTGGCTCTGTATACCACCAGGATAGAATTAAAATGAAACAATCCAAATTAATTTTAAGTGCAAACTTTCAGCTTTAATTCAAGGGATTGAACGTAAATATCAAGTACAAATTTTAGGAACTGCAACCATTTTTATACACAGTCACTCCATTTTTAGGGGCTCAAATGTAATTGGACAAATTAATATAATCATAAATAATATGTTCATTTTTAATATTTTGTTGAGAATCCTTTACTGGCAATGACTGTCTGAAGTCTGGAACTCATGGACATTACCAAAGACTGGGTTTCCTCCTTTCTGATGCTTTGCCAGGCTCTAACTGCAGCTGTCTTCAGTTGTTCTTTGTGGGTCTTTCTGCCTTTTAGTTTTGCCTTCAGCAAGTGAAATGCCTGCTCAATTGGGTTGAGATCAGGTGATTGACTCGGCCATTGCAGAATATTCCACTTCTTTTCCTTCAAAAGCTCCTGGGTTGCTTTTGCAGTTTGTTTTGGATCATTGTCCATCTGTACTGTGAAGCACTGTCCAATCAACTTTGCTGTATTTGGCTGAATCTGGGCTAACAGAATATCTCTAAACACAGCAGAATTCATCCAGCTGCTTCTGTCTTCTGTCACATCATCAATAAACACCAATGACCCAGTGCCACTGGAAGCCATGCATGCCCATGCCATCACACTGCCTCCACCATGTTTTACAGATGACGTTGTGTGCTTTAGATCATGAGCTGTTCCAAGCCTTCTTCACACTTTTTTCTTCCCGTCATTCTGGTATAGATTAATCTTAGTTTCATGTGTCCAAAGAATGCTTTTCCAGAATTGGTCTGGCTTTTCTATTCTTCAGGCTTCTGAATGGTTTGCACCTTGTGGTGAACCCTCTGTATTTGCTCTCGTAAAGTAATCTCTTGATTGTAGACTTTGACAATGATACGCTCACCTCCTGGAGAGTGTCCTTCACTTGTCTGGATGTTGTGAAAGGAGTTTTCTTTACCATAGAGAGGATAATGCAATCATCCACCACTGTTGTCTTCTGTGGACGTCCAGGCCTTTTTATGTTGTTGAGCTCACCAGTGCGTTCTTTCCTCAGAATTTACCGAACTGTTGATTTGGCAAGTCCTAATGTTGCTGCTATCACTCTGTTGGATTTGTTTAGTTTTTGAAGCCTTACAATGGCCTGTTTCACTTGCATGGACAATTCCTTTGAACACATGATGTAGGTTCACAGCAATAGATTCCAAATGCAAATACCACACAAGAAATAACAAGGGCAGCCCACATCTGGCCATGAAACAGCTTTTGATTCAATTGTCCAATTACTTTTGGTCCCTTGAAAAAGGGGGGGTGGCTATTCTTAAGAGCTGTAATTCCTAAACCCTTCCTCCAATTTGAATGTACATGCCCTCAAATAAACCTGAGAGTGTGCACTTTCAGCCCATATCCATTATATAACTATAGCTTGAATATGCTTTGGTAAATACCTGAAAAAAATAATTTATGGACCTAACTGTATATTACGCAGTATATACCCGTTATCATTTTCTTCATCACCATAGAATGGAACGTATTCTCACATGTCAACATCCCACTCCTCCCATTTCTGCGGCTAGAGTTGCCACTTTTCCTGCAAAAAAATAAGGCCTCATTGGGTGTGGCTCATTGATATGGGGCGTGGTCTTATCAGGGTTTGCCTCACCTCAATGCTATAGGTGCTGAACATATATTCGTTGGCAGGGTGGGGGGGAAGGAGGGAGGATTGTGGAGAACTTTCCAAAAGGAACAAAGACAGGAAGTGAGAACACTTCAACAGCAACAAAGACAGGAGGTAAGAAGAACTCTTCAACAGGAACAAAGAAAGAAGGTGAGGAGACCTCTTCAACAGTAACTGTCATGTACCTGGTAGGAGTCTGATATAACGAGGTTGGCCTCTCTTGTATCTCCAGCCAAAGCCCCACTGAAGGTGGAACAGATGATGGCTAAGGTCAGGAGGAACACGAGTGCCTGTAAGTGTTGCTTGTAGTTTGCAGCTGGAGTTGTAGGCTTAGTAGTTCAGGCAGAACATGAGGCAAGAACCCGGAATGATGCTCGATAGATCAGCCATGTAAAGAGGAACTCCAACCAGCTTGCAGGTTCAGGATACGTGGCTTGCCGGAACTTCCTGTCTGGAGACAGAAGTATACTGGACCCAATGGAGCTGGGATGACGGACAGCCAGCACAAGCACCCGGTGACATCAATGAGCCCAGCAGGGAGCAGGAGCAAGGTCACAAGGATAGCCGGGTTTGGTAGCAGGCAGGCTGCAAGGTACCAAGGCATCTGGCAGAAGCAAGGTCAAATAGGAAGCCGGGATCAAGAGCCAGTAATCAGGAACGTAACAGAGTCCAAAAGCAAGGTCAAGGAAAGCCAAGTTCAGCAACAGGTATCAAGCAGGGTATAAGCAGGATTCAGGGTATCAGGACACAGTTGAAGACCAGTCAGCAATGATCAGGAGTCAGGGCACCCTTTAAATAGGCCGTCTAGCGCCAATGGGGACTAGGTATGCGCTTCTGCACGAGCATGCAGTCCGTCGCACACACGGTGCATTTAATCTACTGTTGTCTGTGAGCGCTCTCACATGTGCGCGCTGGGCGTATTCCAATGGTTCTCTTACAGTAACAAAGGCAGAAGGTGAGGAGAACCAGATCAACAAGAACAAAAGCAAAAAGCAAGAACTCTCCAACAGGAACAAAGGCTGAACGTGTGGAGAACTTTCCAAAAGGAACAAAGACAGGAAGGGAGAACTCTTCAACAGGAACACATGAAGGTGAGGAGAACTTTCCAAAAGGAACAAAGACAGGAGGTAAGGAGAACTCTTCAACAGGAACAAAGATGGTGGGTAAGAAGAACTCGTCAACAGGAACAAAGAAAGGTGAGGAGAACGCTTCAACAGGAACAAAGACAGGAGGAAAGTATAGCTCCTTAACAGGAACAAGGAAATGAGGTGAGGAGAACTCCTCAACAGGAACAAAGGCAGGAAGCGAGGAGAACTCTCCAACAGGAACAAAGGCAGAAAGTGTGGAGAACTCTCCAGCAGAAACACAGGAAGGAAATGAAGGGAACTCTCACACAGTAACAAAGGAAGTGAGGAGAACTCTACAACGGAAACAAAGACAGGAAGTGAGAACTCTACAACATGAACAAAGGCATAGAATAAATGACAGAAATAAAGACAGGAAGTGAGGAGAACTCTTCAACAGGAACAAAGACAGGAGGAAAGTATAACTCCTTAACAGGAACAAGGAAATGAGGTGAGGAGAACTCTTCAACAGGAACAAAGGCAGGAGGTAAGGAGAACTCTTCAACAGGAACAAAGGCAGGTGAGGAGAAATCTTCAACAGCAACATAGACAGGAAGCGAGGAGAACTCTCCAACAGGAACACAGGAAGGAAATGAGGGGAACTCTCACACAGTAACAAATACAGGAAGTGAGGAGAACTCTAGAACAGAAACAAAGACAGGAAGTGAGGAGAACTCTTCAACAGGAACAAAGACAGGAGGTAAGGAGAACTCTGCAACAGAAACAAAGAAAAAAGAGGTGAGAAGAACTATTCAACAGGGACAAAGGCAAGAGGTGAGGAGAAATTTTGAACAGGAACAAAGATAGGTGAGTAGGACTCTTCAACAGCAACATAGACAGGAAGCTAGGAGAACTCTGCAACAGGAAAAGGGACAGGGAGTGTGAAAAACTCTCAAACAGGAACAAAGGCAGAATGTGTTGGGAACTCACACAGTAACAAATACAGGAAGTGGGAAGAACTCTACAACAGAAACAAAGACAGGAAGTGAGGAGGTCTTTACAACAGGAGCAAAGGAAGGAAATGAGGAGGCTCTCTCTGACAGAAATAAAGTCAGGAAGTAAGGAGAACTTTCCAACAGAAACAAAGGTGGGAAGTGAGGAGAACTCTTTAACAAGAGCACAGATAGAAATAAAAATGCTTTCTTTAGTAGAGAAGGGGAATGCTAGATCCCTTGTCAAATTTGTATCTCTCTGTGTCCCTGTTGCCGTTTTTCCTAATTTTCTGTCTAATAAAATGTTGTTTGCAGGACAGGAAGTGAGACTAAACCTTTCCAAAGGAACACATACTGGTGCCATTTCTTTTCATTTCTATTGGCAACTGCGCTGGCCTGCCTAGTGCAGAGAAACCAATATTAGGTAATGCAGCGAGAAAGGGACAGCAGAGGGAGGCTGAGAGAGAAGGCATGGCTGAAGTTTTTTTTTAGAGAAAATTTAAAATGTGGGTGTGGTGCTGTTCTAATTGAGAAAACAATGTGAAAATAAATTGGAATAGATATATAAAATACCTATAATCCTGTGACGTATATGGGGCTCTATAGTGCCGTAGTGTACGCAATCGTGAGTGAAAGGAATTATTTGGGTCTGTTACTCGGGGGTAAATACCAGATAATGCAGGTGAACCCAAAGCAAAAAGGTTACAAAAATATAAATAAAAAATAAAATATAAAAATAAATAATAAAAAATAAAATAAAAAATGAAATGAATGAATGAAAAATGAAAATATAGTGACAAGCTGTTCAAATATGTGAATATTACTACCATGTGTAAAAATAATATATTCCACTGTGATACAAGGTTAGCATGGCATACATTGATGAATATGGTCAAAAACAATGGGAAGGAGGGTGAAGGGGGGGGGGATGGGTGAAATAGGGAAACAAGTGACTATTGCTTGATAAAGCAGTAGTATTATAAATAGTCCAGATAAGGTGCACACGTGACAGGAAAGTGCAAACACTCACCAGCTTCTTTAACCCCTGCAGGGGTGTCAGGCAGTCACAGTCTGTGCTACTGTGCAGCAGTTACCAGTAGTCTCAGGATCGGATTGATGTTTAACATAGGAGAGAAGGGATGTCCATAGCGTAAAACCATTTAAATAGTTTTTATTGTAAAAAGTGACAGAGCAGTACTCACAAATTAGTAGCTCATATAAAGCAAGAAAAGACCTCAGCTGAACCGTCAAGGTAATCCTATATCCCTGGGAGATACTGCAAGACGTAGGTTTAGGCCACGCCCTATGCGTTTCGTCATTGGACGTCTACGGGAGCGTAGCACAGACTGTGACTGCCTGACACCTCTGCAGGGGTTAAAGAAGCTGGTGAGTGTTTGCACATTAAGGGCACGGGATTTAAAACACTGTCACCAAGGCAAAAAAGCATTAGAGGACTGCATTGAACACACTTGTCCATCGAGAATATCAAGTTATC
The DNA here is from genome assembly GCF_042186555.1 of Aquarana catesbeiana. Taxonomy (NCBI): domain Eukaryota; kingdom Metazoa; phylum Chordata; class Amphibia; order Anura; family Ranidae; genus Aquarana; species Aquarana catesbeiana. The sequence goes on along the minus strand of NC_133327.1, from coordinate 81,171,398 downwards.
AGCACTTTCCTGTCACGTGTGCACCTTATCTGGACTGTTTATAATACTACTGCTCTATCAAACAATAGTCACTTGTTTCCCTATTTCACCCATCCCCCCCCCCCCTCACCCTCCTTTCCTCCCCCTCCCTTTTTCTCACGTTTTTTTTCACGTTGTTTTTGACCATATTCATCAATGTATGCCATGCTAACCTTGTATCACAGTGGAATATATTATTTTTACACATGGTAGTAATATTCACATATTTGAACAGCTTGTCACTATATTTTCATTTTTAATTCATTCATTTCATTTTTTATTTTTTATTATTTATTTTTTTATATTTTATTTTTTATTTTTATTTTTGTAACCTTTTTGCTTTGGGTTCACCTGCATTATCTGGTATTTACCCCCGAGTAACAGACCCAAATAATTCCTTTCACTCACAATTGGGTACACTACGGCATTACAGAGCCCCATATACGTCACAGGATTATAGGTATTTTATATATCTATTTCAATTTATTTTCACATTGTTTTCTCAATTAGAACAGCGCCACACCCACATTCAAAATTTTCTCTCATCCAGCGTTTGCCATTTTGGTGGCGATGGCATCTGTGGAGGCAGCAGTTTCAAACTAAGTTTTCACCTATCTCCCTTGCGCGGGTTCACCACTGTTTTCCCTGAAGTTTTTTTTAGAAAGGTAAACTAACCGTACCGTACAAAATACATTGGGCGGGACCTACGTGCTGACGTCATGCCACCGTTTCCGTTTCCTGGTTCGGCGTCCACCTTAGTAAGTCCGGTCAACTGTTTGTTTTATTTGGAATGCTATATGTATGCTTCAGGTTTTTAAGTAATTTATATTTGTGGATGCAATAAATACTACACTATATACTGCTCCTTTGGCTTCATGTGGTGAGCTCATTTATTGCAGTGTTTTAAGCGGTATTGTGGCACACCGGAACGGACTATGTGGGAGACCTGAGGAACCAAACAACACCGGGAGGATTATGATGGGCATGATCATTATGTACCTCTGGTGAGTGCACAGATGATGGCGGAGTCACAGGAGTACTGACCTACTGTGTTTCCCCGAAAATAAGACCGGGTCTTATATTAATTTTTGCTACAAAAAATGCATTAGGGCTTATTTTTCCCTTCCTGTCAGCTCAGGAGTCAGCATCTCTGAAATCCCCGAAATAAACCCTAGTTAAAGTCTTTGTAAAATAATTTTATCTGCTCTGTAAATGGATTATATAATGTCCATTGTGTGCCTTTATGTAACATTATAGAAAATACTTTATTTACAGTGCTGCTGGGTGCTCACATGACCCGCCGGAGATCTTCTTCCCCGCTCCGAGCCCTGCTGAGGGAAATGCTGAGAGCCCCGTTGACGTCAGCCCTGCTCCAAGCACTGCAGAGGGTGGGGCTGCTGATGTCAGCCAGGAGCAAAAGAGGAGAGCTCTGGCGGGTCATATGAGTGCCCAGCGGCACTGTAAATAAGGTATTTTCTACAATAATGTTAAATAAAGACACACACTGGACATTATATAATCCTTTTACAGCGTGGATTACATGATTTTACAAGGACTTTAACTAGGGCTTATTTTGTCGGTAGGGCTTATATTGCAGTCATCCTAGAAAATCGAGATAGGTCTTATTTTCGGGGTAGGTCTTATTTTTGGTTAAACACAGTATTTCACGTGGTGGATACTTACGCTTATTCATATGCTATTTGCACTTATATCATAGGAAGTTGCATTGGAACAGTGATTTAATAATTTCTCACAAGGAAACTTTCTGCTGGTGGATTTGAACATATATAGCAAAGTTTGTAAACCAAGAATCCCTGTTTTTACATAAAAGGTGTATAGCAGTGTGCAGGGGCTCTACAGAGGGAAAAACTTTTTAAGTTGATATCCAATTGGTTGTTACAGGTTATGAATCTTAATACATAATTGAAATATACACCAACAAATATGTGCGGTATTACCCCTACACATATAATAAAGTGCTCCAGTACTCAAATTAACTTAATACATAAATAAAGTGCTCCGTGTCCTCTACCCAATTACTTAAATTCATATACAGAAAATCACATTAGGTGAGATATAACACACAAAAAGTGCTCTGTGCTTGTGAATGAATTAATATAAATTCAATAAAATGTATGAATAAAGTTCATATGCTTCAAAAATTGCTCAGTGCTTCAAAGTTCATAAATCCAGTGCTTCAAGTGCAACACTCCACGCTCCCCTCTTTTGTGTTCACACTCACCAGAACAATAAATTATCAGTGCTTTGCATAAGATCAACTGCTTCTCCTTCAACTGTCCCCATTGTTCTTATTTGAAAGGTCAAATCACCTCTATATCATCAGTACTCCGTCATGCATACATATACAGGGAAATACAAGCTAAGCGACATCCCATAGTATAATTCCATTTCTTAAAATTGATTAAAAACATACTACTCACAATGTGAAAATTCTCGCATTACACGGACTACATGCGCATGTATATCTGACAAACGATTTGCGTTCGGATATACATGCGCATGTAGCTCATGTAATGCAAGCATTTTCACATTGTGAATGGCAACTTGTATGTTTTTAATCAATTTTAATAAATGGAATTACGCTATGGGATGTTGCTTGGCTTGTATTTCCCTGTATATGAAAGCATGACGGAGTACTAATGACAGCGGGGCTCGGGAGCGAGCCTGCACAAGTGCTTCATGGGAAACAGCTTCCTATTGGGGGCACTAGCCAGAGAGGAGCCAGTTGTGCCAGTGGGGATCCGACAAGAGGAGGTTTGGGGCCACTCTGTGCAATTCTATTGCACAGAGCAGTTAAGTATAGACATGTTTGTTATTTAAAAAAAAAAAAAGTAAAATAATTTACAACCACTTTAAAAGCAACTAAAATGGCACAGTAGTGTAGTCCTAGCTTCTACATTTAACTTTATGTGTATTCTGTTATAGGAGGCAGGGCATAATATCCCTCTTACTCTAAAACCCTCATGATACCACCCCTCCTTTGTGCTATAAAATTTTATCCAAAACAACAGGTGTACTTTACTACTTCTGACCCAGGGGAGTTGGAGCCAGAGGCTTTAAAAATCCTGCTTAAATATATAGCAGGTACACTTCACTGATAATGGTGAATTAACTGCTGCAACCTATCTTACATTATCAGTGATCAATACAGTGCACTTAATGAGCAGGAAATGCTTTGTTTAGTTTTACGGGAAGAGCGACACATAAGATGCCAATATTAACATAAGACAAAAGAAGCATCTCACACAATCTGACATGATAACTGCAAAGAGAACAGATATTTATATCCTGCAATCAATATAAAAGTGTACAGAAGTGTGACGATTTAAGGGTGATGGGCAAATAAGAAAAATAGCAAACTGTAAATAGTTTTAGCTTGAAACCGCCGCTCGCCATAGCAGATCCTAATATGAATGTATACATGTGAAAGCCTCAGTCAATGCCACATCTCGGGCCATGCCCCACGACATGTTTTGCCCCACCCACCGGGGCTTAATCATAGGAGTAGGGAGTAAGAGCGGAATAACAGAATTTATACATCATCTCATTGGCTTATCTCTCCATAGGCTATCCCCTCTTCAGTCTATCATGAATGCTGCTGCCAGACTTATCCACCTTACCAACCGCTCAGTGTCTGCCAACCCTCTACTTCAATCCCTACACTGGCTCCCAATCACCCAGCGAATTAATTTCAAAATACTAACCACAACATACAAAGCCATTCACAACTCTGCCCCGAGCTACATCGCTTATCTTGTCTCCAAATATCATCCAAATCGTCCTCTCCGCTCTTCTCAAGACCTCCTGCTTTCAATCTCTCTCATCTCCTCCTCCCATGCTCGTTTCCAGGATTTCTCCAGAGCCTCTCCTATCCTCTGGAACTCGCTACCTCCATCTATCCGGCTATCCCCTACTCTTGCTACCTTCAGGCGATCCCTGAAAACTCATCTCTTCAGGAAAGCCTATCACGTCTCCAACTAATCTCCTACCACTTCCAGCAGCTCATTCCCCACAGTTACAACCTTTTGTACCACCTGCCCCACCCTATTAGATTGTAAGCTCTTCTGAGCAGGGCCCTCTTAATCCTTTTGTATTTTATTGTATTATAACTGTATTGTCTCCCTTTTATATTGTAAAGCGCTGCGTAAACTGTTGGCGCTATATAAATCCTGAATAATAATAATAATAATCGGCTGTGAAGAGTGAAGAGTGACACAGGTGTATGTAATTGCAATGAGAAATGTGTTGAAAAAGTGTGATAAATAAAGTGAAGCTGCCTCTAGAGTAAATGAAAAAATAAAATTGCTAACAAACATTTTATAAGAAATATTTTAAAAAGAAGTGAATTGTGAATGTGCATGAGTTTAATGTGTGAAAAATTAATAAACCATGAGTACTGTATATGAATGAAAAATGATTGTGTAAAAAACATGAAAAAAAAAAATTGAAAATGAAAATGTGAGAATATATGAAAAATGAAAGATAATCCATTATGCCATATAAAATGTATATAAAAACCATTAAAAAAAAGCTCTATTATCCAATTTACTGGACATCATTCATGATAGCAGAGACATAAGGAGATAAAAGCATGAATATACGCTACAACAGCAAAAATGCACACCGTAAGCGCCATTTTGTAGAAAAGACTGATTTGTTTTTAATATATGTTATACTGTATATACTGTGTATATATATATATATATATATATATTCACATGTATACATCCATACTAGGATTGGCTATGGCGAGTGGCAGTTTCAGCAGAGAGCTGGAGGAAGAGTTTGCAGGAGCCTGTCATTGAACCCATGATCTGTGGATGGCGGGTGCAATGATTTGCAGGCTATTGTGGAAAAAAAATATAAAATGCATATTTTTTTCCCTGCAAATATATGAGCATTTTTTTTTCTTAAAGGTGAACTTAGCCTTTAACCACTTGCCCACTGGGCACTTAAACCCCCTTCCTAACCAGACCAATTTTCAGCTTTCGGTGCTCTCACACTTTGAATGACAATTACTCAGTCATACAACACTGTACCCATATGAAATTTTTGTCCTTTTTTTCACACAAATAGAGCTTTTTTTTGGTGGTATTTAATCACCGTTGGGTTTTTTATTTTTTGCGCTATAAAAGAAAAAAGACTGAAAATTTGGTAAAAAAATGAATTTTTCTTTGTTTCTGTTATAAAATTTAGCAAATTAGTAATTTTTCTTTGGAAATTTTGGCCAAAATTTATACTGCTACATATCTTTGGTAAAAATAAGTACAACTTGGTGTATATTATTTGGTCTTTGTGAATGTTAGAAAGTCCAAAAGCTATGGTGCGAATATCTGAAAATTGATCACAACTGAAGTACTGACGGCCTATCTAATTTCTTGAGACCCTAACATGCCAGAAAAGTACAAATACCCCCCAAATGACCCCTATTTGGAAAGAAGACATTCCAAGGTATTTGAAAAGATGCATGATGAGTTTTTTTGAAATTGTCATCTTTTCCCACAATTCTTTGCAAAATCAAGATTTTTTTTTTTCTTTTTTTTTTTCACAAAATTGTCATATTAGAAGGTTATTTCTCACACACAGCATATGCATACAACAAATTACACCCCAAAACACATTCTGCTATTACTCCCGAGTATGGCGATACCACATGTGTGAGACTTTTACACAGCGTGGCCACATACAGAGGCCCAACATGCACGGAACACCTCCAGGTGTTCTGGAGCACCCAGGCCAATTCTTGTATTTCTCTCCTACATGTAAAAATAATCAATTATTTGCTAGAAATTACATAGAACCCCAAAACATTATATATATATTTTTTAGCAAAGACCCTAGAGAATACAATGGCGGTTGTTGCAACTTTTTATCTCACACGGTATTTGCGCAGCAATTTTTCGAACGCGTTTTTTGGGGAAAAAAAACAGTTTTGTGCTTTAAAAAAAAACAAAACAGTAAAGTTAGCCCAATGTTTTTTGCATAATGTGAAAGATGAAGTTACGCCGAGTAAATAGATACCTAACATGTCACCCTTCAAAATTGCACACTCTCGTGGAATGGTGCCAAACGTTGCTACTTAAAAATCTCCATAGGTGACGCTTTAAAATTTTTTACTGGTTACATGTTTTGAGTTACAGAGGAGGTCTAGGGCCAAAATTATTGCTCTCGCTCCAACGTTCGCAGTGATACCTCATATGTGTGGTTTGAACACTGTTTTCATATGTGGGCGGGACTTACATAAGTGTTCGCTTCTGCATGCGAGCACACGGACAGGGGCGCTTTAAATTTTTTTTTTTTTTTTTTTATTGTTTATTTTACTTTATTTATTTTAGTTTGACACTTTTTTCCCCCAAAAAAAATTTTTGATCACTTTTATTTCTATTACAAGGAATGTAAACATCCTTGTAATAGGAATATGGCATGACAGGTCCTCTTTACAGTGAGATATGGGGTCAATAAGACCCCACATCTCACCTCTAGGCTGGGAAGCCTGAAAAAAAAACAAAAAAAAAAAACGATCTTGGCTTCGATCTAGCGGTGAGTCGGTAGAAGCACCGGAGGGTGGCGGGAAGGGGGGGCGTCCCCTCTCGCCTCCCATAAGAACGATCAAGCAGTGGAACAGCCTCTATGATCATTCTTATGGTGTAGGAAATCGCCGGCTGAAAAAGCTGATATCTGAATGATGCCTGTAGCTGCACCCATCATTCAGATATCCCCGCACAAAGTCAAGGACGTCATATGACTGTGGGCGGGAACTGGTTAAAAATTGCAGAGTATTGCAGAGTATTGCAGGGTATATTGCAGGGTAGTGCCGGGTATATTGCAGAGTAGTGCCGGGTATATTGCAGAGTAGTGCGGGGTATTATGCAGAGTATTGCAGGGTATTATGCAGAGTATTGCAGAGTATTGCAGGCTATTATGCAGAGTATTGCAGAGTATTGCAGGCTATTATGCAGAGTATTATGCAGAGTATTGCAGGGTATTATGCAGAGTATTATGCAGAGTATTATGCAGAGTATTATGCAGAGTATTGCAGGCTATTATGCAGAGTATTATGCAGAGTATTATGCAGAGTATTGCAGGGTATTATGCAGAGTATTATGCAGAGTATTGCAGGCTATTATGCAGAGTATTATGCAGAGTATTATGCAGAGTATTGCAGGCTATTATGCAGAGTATTATGCAGAGTATTGCAGGGTATTATGCAGAGTATTGCAGGCTATTATGCAGAGTATTATGCAGAGTATTGCAGGGTATTATGCAGAGTATTGCAGGCTATTATGCAGAGTATTGCGGGGTATTATGCAGAGTATTGCGGGGTATTATGCAGAGTATTGCGGGGTATTATGCAGAGTATTGCAGGGTATTATGCAGAGTATAATGCAGAGTATTGCAGGGATGGCTGAGCATGGAGGGATGGATGGATGTGACAGCAATTGTCACTGAGCACCGCTGTGGGCACTACACATGCAGCCCACAGTGGTGCTGCCATCCGATCCCTCCCCCTCTCCTCTCACACTGTACCGATCGGTACACAGAGGGGAGGGATGAACCGGCGTCATGACATGACGCCGGTCTGTTGACATGTGATCGCTCCGTCATTTGACGGAGCGATCACATGGTAAACGGCCGCGATTAGCGCCCGTTTACCGTGATCCGTGATGCGCCGGGTCCTATGGACCCGGCGGTCACGGAAGTTCTCGGGTGCGCGCCCCAGGGGGCGCGCGAGAGCAGTATTCTGGGAGGACGTCCCACGGACGTCCACCCAGAACTAGCCGACCGCGCTGCAGCCGTCTTTCGACTATGGCCCGGTCGGCAAGTGGTTAACCTACCTGGCGGTATGATTATTTCGGATTTTAGGTGCTGAAAGCGGTACAATTATTTTGCATGGAAATTTGGCGTTTTATATTGTAGGTCTGTAAATCTTAACAATAACACACTTAAATCTGTCCAAACCAGAGTCTAGTAGATATCCCGGGTATGATAAAGTTTGAAACACAAAAACATAAATTATAATATAATAAATAAAAATAAATAATTAAAAAAAAAAAAAATAGTAATAAAATAAATTTCCCCACAATTCACTATCGCTCAATTCTGCAAGTGTTCTAATTTACTATCGCTGTTTTCTAGCTGGTCTAAAGCCACTTTTGACGTAAAGGGACACTTTTTGGTTGCTATGGACAATCTCCAGTTTCCAGGCAGAAAGAACAGTGTATATCATGTAAAACTGCATGCAGGGCATGGGCCAAAGCACTGGGGACAAAAGGGATGTGAAATCATTTCATACAGTACTGTAATCTGTAAGATTACAGTACAGTATGTGTTATGATTTTTACTTTTTTTTTAATTTGCCGCCAGGCTCCGCCCCCGTGCATCGCGCCGCTCGCAGGGAACGGAGCCTGGCACGGAGAGGCTTCGGAGGAGGACGGAGTCCTCGGACACTGCGGGTGACATCGCAGGATCCCGGGGACAAGGTAAGTAAAGCCGCCCCAGGATCCTGCAATGCGATCCCGAGTGTGGCTCGGGGTTACCGCTAATGGTACTGAATTTTAACCCCGAGCCACACTCGGGAATATCGCCAGGGAGGTTAACACATCCATACGACAGGGGGAACATTCCTGGAATGTACAGAAGTAGGACAGAGGGAAGGAAGAACAAGATGAAGATGAAAGGAAAAAAAAAAAACATTTTACGCAGAAAAAATAGTGAACTGGGCCTCAGAACACCCATATCTTTGTGTAGAACCAAAACAGGGTTCTTAGCAAAAGGCTATCAATTAAAAAACATCTCTCACAGAGGGGATGGCAATGAAGCAGGCAACCTAGCAGGAAAATTACTACCGTAATAGAAGGAAAGGGTGCTTTTGAAGGGTGATAGAGACAGGTATATATACAGCGCTCCCCGGGTGGAATTACCAGTGAAATGAGTAACACCTATACATTTCTTCCATCGAGGAATGAAAAACGTCAAATGAGAAAAATCAGGATGTGGCTCCATTGAGTAATTCCTAGTATGGAATTTTCTCTCTCACATTCTATTAACCACGCCTTCCAGGTGCAATGGTAAAGCTTGCGAGAGATAGATATCCTAGCTTTAGGAATGTATCTGAACAGCTCAGCCATAAAATATGGCGAACATGATGCAGGGTGATAGTCCAGTCATTGAGAGTCTGCCAGGACCTTGATAAGGTCTGAGTACCATATCTGCCTGGGTCAGTTCAGTACGATTAGAATGGCCAGAATGCCTTCCATCCTGACCTTAAAGACTTAGAAGAAGCTCCAGAGGAAGACAGGCATATCTGAAATTATTTCACAGAGTAAACAAAGCATCTACTGCAAAGGCTAGTAAAAGGCAGGTGGTCTCTGAAAAAAAAAAAATGCTAGATTTGAAATCTGCCTCTTCATGGTGACCACCAAGGCCAAGTGCTGTTGTCACGTACCAGGCTGGAGGATGAGGTGACAAGAAGGCTCCCCTTGCGACTGAGTGCAGAGTACCTCTGGAGTTGGAGACAGAGGGTGCTATGCCCAGAGATGCACGGGTTCCCTGCCCGTGAAGCTGTCTGATGGTTCCAGAAGCAGGACACCCAGGAGCAGAGAAGGTGGTCACAGCCAATGGTTCTCTGGGGGGTACTGGCGGATCTTGACAGATGGATAAGCAGAGATAACGTCAAAAGCCAGGCCAGGGGTCAAACACAGAAAGGCAGTCAGAAGCAGTGGCAGGAAGCATAGTTGAGATCAAGCCTGGGTCAAACACAAGAAGTCAATCTGGAACAGGCAAGAGCAGGTCCATGAAACAAGCCGGGTTCAGAGCCAGGAGAAATGCCAGAGCAGGTCAGGGTGAGCCAGGTCGGTAACAGGTAATCAAACAGGAGCAAGGAACACAGGATACAGAGCTGACGATATTCCAGCGAGTTGTAAGAGCCACTGGAGTCCTTTTATAGGCCAGCAAACACTGGTAATTAGGACGTTTTGCGTGCATACGTTCATCATCGCAAACGTACTTTCGCCGTTGCGTGCCAGATGCTAATGCACATGCGTGGACTGGCGCAACCATATTAGATATTGGCATATCTGCGAGTTCTTCTCCGGATTCTTCCCTGACAGCTGTTCCCAGGCAGCATGAAGAAAAGCTGGCATTCGTCCCACGTTGAACCTCCTAGGTAAAAGCTTCCTAGCCTCACGCCAAAAAAGTAGGGCATCCAGGTGCAATTGTAGACACTATGAGAAGTCAATGTCCTGGGCACATGCGCGCAAGCGAAGGAGATGACCGCCTGATTCCCCTGCTCCACGCCGTCGGACCAGTAAATCTTGGCTACTGAAGCACAGCCTGCACTCCGGCACCTAACATCTACTCCACGCTGCTCCGGAACACCTCTAGCTCCTGGCGGTTATGTACTGCTCTGCAAAAAAATGCCAGAAACACTGCCAGCAGTGCAAATCCTCTCCAGCCTCAGGGAAAGGCAAAAGGAAAATGGTGCCCGAACCTACCGAGCCTGACAACTCCACACAGCACTCAGCAGCGGATCCGGCCTCCCCAGCAGACAGCCTGCATCAGTCTCCTTCGGACTTGGTAAGTCCTCTGAATTTAGACTCTGATGCCCTACTGACCAGATTTCGTTCCATTGTGCGGGACGAGATCACTCTGGCCTCCCTCAAACTTTTCTCTGACCTTGTGGAAGGTCTTAAAGAGAGAGCCCACCGCACAAATCAATTAGAAGAGCGTATGGACTTAGCAACCACTGTGCTTGAAGGCCATAAGGAAGAGGTCAATAAAATGTCAACTGAATTGGAGGCCATGCGAGACAAGATAGAGGATGCTGAAAATAGAGCACGCAGAGATAATCTTCCCATTCCCAGAGTCCTGGAAGCCATTACTGATTTGCAGGGTACAGCAACTGCTTTCTTTCAAGAACTGACACCTGAGATGCCTTTAGAGCGAGTGGAATTTGATCGCATTCACAGATCACTCGCCCCCAAGCCATCAGAGGGCCCCCTGAGAGATATCATCATTAAGTTCCATTATTACCGCACTAAAGAGAGACTCCTCCAATCTGCAAGGGAACAGCAAGATCTCTCCTTCCAAGGCAACCCTCTTCAGCTATTTGCGGACCTCTCGCCAGTAACCATTGCTAGACGTCGGGGTCTGAAACCCTATCTCCAGGTCCTAAAACCTGGGTCGCCAGTTCCACGCTTCTTCTCCTTCTGACCTGAGGTGCCACTTCCAAGAACTGCAGCTGGACCTGCCTTCTTCTCAAGGAGGAGCTTCATCTTCATCCTCTCGTCCCAGATCATCCCAGCCCCCATGCGAAATGTCCCAGCACCCTCAGAGGTCACAACCTGGCTCGCAGGCTCTGCGTGATCTGCAGGCCCAACGATTCAAAGGTGGTCCTAAGGGCTGATGAGGCTTACTTGACATCTTTGGCTGTTTCACACTGTGTGCCTTTTATTGCACCCAGATTCACACCCTGTGTTGCATTCGTTGATGACCAGCATGTTGTCATTGAGTTTGAAAAAGACCGAACTGAGTTCACTGATGCTTGTTTTCCTACTTGGTAGAACTCACACATTATCCATTGAAGAGAGACAGTGGGTCAGTGCCCCGCCTTGGGCCACCCCAACTGTGAGATGGTGGTCACCTGGGCGCTTGCTGCCATTATTGCAACAGGGAGCTGCTAAATCTTGCAAGATAGGAGAGCAACTAGCTATTACGGCAGGTTCTTTTCATTTGTTGCATACATGCCGGTCATCTCAGCTCTCTCGCAGTTGCCCATGAACTGCAGACTGCTGACAGTGGCCCCTCATCCCCATACAGGGGTAGGGTGGTTCCAGACTGTTCTGTCATTTTCTTATCCTATTTGTGAAACTACTAACTTTCTTATGACAATTGTATGTTTCTCCTTTTTTTCTTAGTTTAGAGATTTTATAAGGTTACCTTAGTGTTTTTTTGGTCACTCGTTAACCCTGGGCTGCCTCAACAGTGGAGGGAGGCCCGAGGTGGCAGAGAGACCTATTTCAATCTGCAATTGCATACCTTATGACATTTGTGTTCCTCTTTCGTGGATGAGATGGTGCGCCAGGCTTTGTGCTCACACTTTTACAGTTAAGTTTAATATGATATGAGGCCGAGTGGTTCCGACAGACCACTGCTGCCCCCATGTGTCGGCACTTGGCTGAGACGTTAGTCTTGACCAACTTCCAACTCCCTTGTGGGCCTTTTGTCCCACAACCAGTAGCATTCAAGCTTTATCAGTACAACATACTACAAGTTTTTCTTGTACCGACAGGTCTATGGTCCGGGTCACCTCTCTCTCCTCGCCCATTCCCTTGGCTTTCCTCCGGCCAGGTAGATATTGTTTTTTCTAATTCTCCCCCTCCCTGCAAGTCCGCTAGCTTGTGTATATATGTGTATATGTATGTATGTATGTGTGTGTGTATATATATATATATATATATATATATATATATATATATATATATATGTGTGTGTGTATTTGTGTTTCTTGTTTTTCGGGTATATTCTTACATAATTCTTGTGACCTAACCTCTTGCTGTCAGATTTAATTAACCCCCTGCCATTGGCAACATGTATGGTCTTGTGCATGCACACATATGCTCAAACATACATATATTGTTACTGAGACAGGACTCAGAAGTTATTTACGTACATCTTTGTAAGGTAATTGTGGTTTGTTTCCCTTCAAACCCACATACCAGCTGGATAATTTTATCCTTGTTTTATCTTTTTTTTATGAACTGACAGAGAGGGGTTCATTTCAGAGGGCCATACCGGGTCGTCCTTTGTGTGGGACCTCTTCCCCCCTTGAGGCCTGTTTCTTGTGGTGATGCATTGATCTGCTCTGCGAAGTAGAGGGCTTCTTGAGCCAACAGCTGCAACATTTATCTTTTAACACTGTTCTGGATATGATGTAAATTCAAGAGTCATACAGTCTGTATGGTTAGTCTTAAAATACTACGGTAATATACAAATTAAGATAAGGTGTGATGCTTGCTTATCCTTAAGCTATATTTCCATTGCATGTCCATTGTAATTAATTTATGTTCATATGTTTACTTGCAGACTTTTTATGTTCTGCGACAAATCGCATATACCCCTTATGAAGAAATAGCAACTCAGGCAAATTTTGAAACGCGTCGGGTACTTCTGTTGGATTTACCTCCTATTCAGCAGCTCTTTGCAGTTACTGTCTGTACAATATTACTGTACTGCATTTTTGTTCATTTCCAGATGTATTTGTATACCATGTATGTGCTCATTATTTTATGATATTCTTTATTAAAAATTGATATATTTTTTATACTCTCCTCACACTTCATTTGCTATCTGCCCTGTTTAAAGTTCCACCCATAGGAAATCCTTTTCTTCAATTTGCTCTCAGGAGAGAGATGTATGTGCCCATAGCAAAATACAGGCAGCACTGATGAGTTGAAAAGGTGGGGACATTCAAGTATCCTAGATGTCTCTAGACACCAGAAAGTCTTAGAACAGGGCAGGGGTGGAGAAAGATATACTTGCTAATAGCCCCTCGATGCCATATCTTTAGCCATGCAAACCAAATGTATTGGGTTACAAAAAACTAACAGATATCCCTCCACCGAAAGAAATGGGGGTATTCCCATTAGAACCACCCCAGAGGAACTGAATTCCAGACCTGGTCTAGGACTTGAACCCTGTTAGCAGGCCTCTGAACATATGTTGATGCTTTGTATTGGGAGGCAACTCTAGTAATACATGCACAGAGAGAACATATTAGCAAGCCTCTGAACATATATTTATGGTTTGTATTGGGAGGCAACTCTAGTAATACAAGCACAGGGAGAACATATTAGCAGGCCTGAACATATATTGGTAATTTCATAGCTCCCAAATGTCCCTAATTTTGAGGGACTGTCCCTGATTACAAACAAATTCCCAATGTCCCTCTTCCCTCCTCATTTGTCCCCCATTTTGGTCTGATCTATATAGTTCTATAGAAAATGCACATTTTATCTTTCAAAAAGCATTTCCCAGTGCTAAACATTTCATCCAATTTCTAAATTGCTGCATTTGTAAATTTTAAAAGCCAATATAAGGAAATAATAGTGATAAAAAAGAGCACTTGTAGGCTTAACAAATGTTTTATTTTTTTTATAATTCTTCTTTAAAAGGGGTGTGGCAGGGGGTATGCCCTATGCCTACATACTTTTGCTAAAGGGGGTCCCTCACTCCCATCTCAAAAAGTTTGGAGGTATGATACTTTGTATTGGGAGGCAACTCAAGTAATGCAAGCACAGGGAGAACATATTAGCAGGCCTCCTAACAAATATTGATGGTTTGTATTGGGAGGCAACTCTAGTAATGAGTAGTGAGAACATACAGACTATATGTAGGTAATGCCCTGGTTGGGATTTCAACCGAGGATCCTAGTGCTACCGGTCAGAGTACTACAGACATAAAGCATAATCCGTCTGCAAAAAAAACACCATTCCCTCTAAGGCTAAAAATGACCTGAAGGCCACACTCATTAAGGTTTTCTTTACCTGTTCTAATTGTGTTTCCTGTAGAGGGAGGAGCCAATCATCTCTAAGGGTGCTGTTCTGCAGGATTATTGTAGAACTTAGCAGTAGCTTCTCTAACCAATCAGCTCAGTGATATATTAACGTATAACTAAAGGCTCCTATATAATAGTCTAAACAATTCCCTAATGAATGAGACTGACCAAAACCCTTTTTCGTTTGTGTCTAAGCCAGACCAAATATTATGCAATTTTCTTTCCTTCAACCATGGGTTGAAGGAATGAAAATTGCTTGATTTCCCCATTAAGACTGTAGCTGAGCTATTGTATTCTCACAGCGGGAGGTTTCCCAGTCATCAGAATACAATGATTACTGCTGACAACTATAGCCACCAACGGTGATCGAACGAATAAAAAGACAGGCTGTTGGTACTGAAGTTGATCGATAGATTGACATCAGTACAACCAGCCTGCCCATACATGGGTCAAAATTCGATCAGTCTATGGTCAGCTTTAGTCATTTTCCCTCCCAGACACTGCAGCTCACAGTGGTAGGGTTTTAGCAACACAGGAAGTGATGTTGGTTCAGAAAGCAGTGGGCTAGGTGTGGCCAAGTGCTGTTTGACAAGCTACAGGCTTGTGAATCAGCAATGACAATGCTGATAGTCACACCCCCTCCAAATTTTTTTAACCACTCTAGTGCAAACAGGCACAGCCTACACGAGAGTGGCGACTCTGCCCTGAATTCAAGAGCAGTAGTTGCCACACCATCACATGACGCTGTTCTAGGGTGGACTGGCAGGCTCAACAGGTATTTGTGGGGCTTTGCAAAGGAGACTAAGAGAAAACTGAAAATTGTAGATGCACTTCTAATTAAATGCTGCAACATACACTTTATTTTAATGGCAGACCATTATTCTATTTACTTTTTTTTACTCCTGGATTGCCTCCCTAGTTTGGAAAACTGAGAGGAAGGTGCTCAGCCGATGATCTGTGTAGCATAAGACTGCTTTACACACTGGAGCGGGCAAGGGTTGGCGGTAAAACGCCTCTAGTTTTAGCGGCGCTTTACCATCATTTTAGCGGTGCTATTCGGCC
The DNA here is from genome assembly GCF_042186555.1 of Aquarana catesbeiana. Lineage (NCBI taxonomy): Eukaryota > Metazoa > Chordata > Amphibia > Anura > Ranidae > Aquarana > Aquarana catesbeiana. Next base: position 81,155,743 of record NC_133327.1, on the reverse strand, counting down.
ACTAGAGGGGCGATTTTAACCCCCGCTAGCAGCCGATGAAGCAGTTAAATGCCCCGTGTAGCGCCGCTGCCGAATCGCTTTGCAGGCACTTCCGCAGTAGTGCCCATTAATTTCAATGGGCAGAAGCGGTGGGGGAGCGGTGTATACACCGCTCCAAAGATGCTGCTTGCAGGACTTTTTTTAACATCCTGCCAGCTCATAGCCTGCAGAGGAGGTGTTTTGCAGACGCTTTACGGGCGCTATTTTTAGTCCAAAAGCGCCTGAAAAATGCCCCAGTGTGAAAGGGGTCTAAATAAGCAATTTCACACCCAGCTTGGTTGAGGGGAGAAATGGCATCATAACCATGAAATCTCAGTGGCTTGCAGTGTGATGCCGCGTACACACGAGCTGACTTTTCGACCGGACCGAATTCGGCGGACAATCCGACCGTGTGTGGGCTCCATCGGACCTGCAGTTCGGTCAAAAATCTGACGGACTTTAGATTTGAAACATGTTTTAAATCTTTCCGACGGACTCAAGTCCGGTCGAAAAGTCCGCTCGTCTGTATGCTAGTCCGACGGACAAAAACCGACACTAGGGCAGCTATTGGTTACTGGCTATGAACTTCCTTATTTTAGTCAGGTCGTACGTCATTACGTATGAATCCGTCAGACTTTGGTGTGATCGTGTGTAGGCAAGTCCGTTTGTTGGGAAAGTCCGTCGGAAGTCCGCCAAAAGTCCGTCGGATAGACCGTCGGACCGGTCCTGTCGAAAAGTCCGCCCGTGTGTACGCTGCATGAGAACAGCAAGTCAGGGCCCCTGCTGTTACTATATCGAGTGATTTAAATTGCATATATATTCAGTTTCTTTGGGGCCATTGCAAAATAATTTAGGAATTAAGTGAACATGAGAGTGGTGATTTTGCTCTGCATTCAGAGTATACATCCGTGCATGCGCAAGTGGTGGGATTTTTTATTTTAGGACATTAGATCCAAAACTAAATGCTACACCATATCAGAAAGACACAGATATTCAGATGAACTTCTAGATTCTCAGGGACTTGTGTAGCTGTAATAGGACAGATGGACAATCACATCACTATTTCCTGTCTCTTTAAAAGGCCAGCAAGCAAGCTACAAGCTGGATCATGCTAATCGTGGATGATAGGCATGTATATTTTTCTTTATTTAACCGTCTAGCTCTGCAGACTGCAACTATGTTTTACCTTTTGTGGATAAATTAATAAATAAATACCGTATGTAAATGTTTCAGGAAAGAAGATATTTTAATTAAAGTGTTTATATTGTATGTGTTTTCATTGTCTGTGAAGGTTTTCATTTATCCAGGTCATGGTATAGTTAGTAGCTGATAATGACATTCAACTCGCTATTCAACAGAATAGGGAAACATTTTCAATATTACAGAACAAGTGTAGTTGAATGTGATTTCTACCACTAGCTGTTCATTAATCATTTTAAAGTTGTAAAGTTCACTTCTGAACAGTAATTCCACCAATCAAAATGAACACTTTTGGTGCTTCTTTTTTTCCCCTAACAAGTCAAATAATTTAGAGAAATAGGCTGCAAATCAAAATGATAAAATAAATATCCCTGTTTTGGTACAGATATGGAAATACTTTTGCATTCATGCTTGTGAGCATTAACAATTTTTATATAACTTCCTAGTTTATGTTTAGTGGTTCTACAAAAGGAAATTCTATGTTTTTTTTTAGTCCCTTTTCTTACTACTTAAAGAGGAACTGCAGTCTGCTCACATAATTTGTAATAAAAATATCTTTGCCATTCTGAAGCTTCCCTCCAACCACTTTGCATATTATTTTCTACAGTATCTCACAAAGGTGAGTACACCCCTCACATGTAAATATTTTATTATATCTCTTCATGTGACAACACTAAAGAAATGACACTTTGATACAATGTAAAGTAGTGAGTGTACAGTTTTTGTAACAGTGTAAATTTGCTGTCCCCTCAAAATAACACAACACACGGCCATTAATGTCTAAACCGCTGGCAACAAAAGTGAGTACACCTCTAAGTGAAAATGTCCAAATTGGGCCCAATTAGCGCTTTTCCCTCCCCAGTGTCATGTGACTCATTAGTGTTACAAGGTCTCAGGTGTGAATGGGGAGCAGGTGTGTTAAAATTTGGTGTTATCGCTCTCACGCTCTCATACTGGTCACTGGAAGTTCAACATGGCACCTCATGGCAAAGAACTCTCTGAGGATCTGAAAAAAAGAATTGTTGCTCTACTTAAAGATGACCTAGGCAGTTTAACAGGACAGGTTCCACTCAGAACAGGCCTCGCTATGGTTGACCAAAGAAGTTTAGTGCAAGTGCTCAGCGTCATATCCAGAGGTTCTCTTTGGGAAATAGGCATATGAGTGCTGCCAGCATTGCTGCAGAGGTTGAAGGGGTGGGGGGGTCCGCCTGTCAGTGCTCAGACCATACGCCGCACACTGCATCAAATTGGTCTGCATGACTGTCGTCCCAGAAGGAAGCCTCTTCTAAAGATGATGCACAAGAAAGCTCGCAAACAATTTGCTGAAAACAAGCAGACTAAGGACATGGATTACTGGAACCATGTCCTGTGGTCTGATGAGACCAAGATAAACTTATTTGGTTCAAATGGTGTCAAGCGTGTGTGGCAGCAACCAGGTGAGGAGTACAAAGACAAGTGTGTCTTGCCTACAGTCAAGCATGGTGGTGGAAGTGTCATGGTCTGGGGCTGCATGAATGCTGCCGGCACTGGGGAGCTACAGTTCATTGAGGGAACCATGAATGTCAACATGTACTGTGAAATACTGAAGCAGAGCATGATCCCCTCCCTTCGGAGACTGAGTCCCAGGGCAGTATTCCAACATAACGACCCCAAACACACCTCCAAGATGACCACTGCCTTGCTAAAGAAGCTGAGGGTAAAGGCGATAGATTGGCCAAGCAATGTCTTCAGACCTAAACCCTATTGAGCATCTGTGGGGCATCCTCAAACTGATTTTCACTTAGGGGTGTACTCACTTTTGTTGTCAGCAGTTTAGACATTATTGGCTGTGTATTGAGTTATTTTGAGGGGACAGCAAATTTACACTGTTATACAAGCTGTACACTCACTACTTTACATTGTGGCAAAGTGTCATTTCTTCAGTGTTGCCACATGAAAAGATAATACTGTGATTCTGTACTTGCCAAATATGCTGCAGAAATCTCCCTCCACTAAGTCTGGCTACATCCACTTTAACTGTGGGCAGCGGAAGCTGCTGCCTGTTCACTTCCTGGATTAACACAGACACACAGAGGCACACCTTCGGCTCTGCAGCCCAGCAGCTTTCATTGGCCCTCTTATGACTCATCCCTCCTCCCTTCCTGGCAAGCTCTCACGAGAGTGATGCATGATGTCATAAGCCTAAGCTAATGACAAGACAAGAAAGAGAAAGTGGACAGTATAAGGTATTTACTGGCAGAAAAAAAATGTTTTACTATCCAAAGTTAAAACAACAAGGGCAGAAGATTTAATAGATGGAAAGTTGAATAAAAATGACTGAAGAGCTGCTTTAATAAATTGAGTTTGTATATCGATACTTTTATGAAATCTTTATTTTACAAGTATTTATACAGGCCCTTCTATTTCACTTTGTTCACACAGAAGGTCCAGCACTAGCCAATAACTTTTTCACTGTCTCTTGCTGGGAATCTGCTTAGTCTGCTTTTATTACATGTCCTTCACAGAGGATGGTGGGCTTTTTTATAAGAACGTCCAGCAGTAGCTGATCACTTTTTCACTGTCTCTCTGGGAATCTGCTTAGGGTGCTCCTATTACACGTCCTTTATAGAGGATAATGGGCTTTCTTATAAGAAAGTCCAGCACTAGCTGATCACCTTTTCTTTTCACACAGACTAGCCAATAACTTTTTCACTGTCTCTCGTTGGGAATCTGCTTAGGGTGCTTCTATTACATGTCCTTCACAGAGGATGGTGGGCTTTTTTACAAGAAAGTCCAGCACTAGCTGATCACTTTTTCACTGTCTCTCTGGGAATCTGCTTAGTGTGCTCCTATTACACATCCTTCATAGAGAATGATGGCCTTTCTTATAAGAAAGTCCAGCACTAGCTTTTTGTTTGTATATCCCTGAGAATTTGTACATTTCTGTAGGAGCTATGGATAGTCTTCCCTCTGATCATTTAGCTGTGTGTTGTACATAGCACCAGGCAGCAAGAGATCAAATCACAAACTCTTCACACCTTAGTAGAAAAATGACTGTAAATTAAAGTGAGTGAAAATGAGAAAAATAGATTTTTCATGTTCAAAATGTCTCATATACCCGAAAAAAATGTAATAAAAATGATTTAGTCTTTATGACACATTAGCCAGTAAAGGCTAAAATAAAAAAAAATCCTTAAATTTAGTGTATTAATAAAAAGTGGAATACGCAGATCAATGATCTGAGTCCTAGATAAGCAGCACTGTAATAAATATAGGCATTTTCAGTAAAATAATGTAAAATACGTGTTTTTAAAAATTACAATCTGCACCATTGGTTAAAGTACTTGTTCAATAAGAGCTGCATTGTGTGTGTGTGTCAGATAGTAAATATTGCAGGTTTGTCATTTAACAACTTGGTCCCAAGTTTCATATCAAGAGATTAGCTGTCAGACTGAAAACAATTTACTAAGCTTAATGTACACAAATAAAGTTGTTGCTGTGTGTGCAGACCAAAACACATTAGCAAAATGGAAATGGATTAGTGAACATTGTTTTGGATACATAAAAACAGATCTGTCACAATGGAAAATGTAATTCTTAAAGGGAACTTTGAAAAAAATAATGTTTAAAGCGGTTGTAAACAGTGAATGTTGCAAAAAAAAAACAAAAAACAAAAACCCTGCAAGGCAATGACATAATGTGCTAGTATGTATTGCATACTAGCATATTATAAAATACTCACCTTGAAACAAAGCACTACAGCACTATAATGTTACCGCTGAGAGGGCTGACATATTTTCCCGGTCTTTCTTCCAGGTTCACGCACTTCGGCTATGTGATTGCCTGTAGCCACGATGATTTCACTCCCATGCATGCGTGCAGGAGACCTCGGTCCTGGCATAAAGCGCTCAAGTTCCGGCAAGGTAAGCCGGACCTTCAAAGCGCATGCTCCAGTGACCCAACAGTTTGCTGTAGACAAGCAGACTAAGGACATGGATTACTGGAACCATGTCCTGTGGTCTGATGAGACCAAGATAAACTTATTTGGTTCAGATGGTGACAAGCATGTGTGGCAGGACAAAGACAAGTGTTTCTTGCCTACAGTCAAGTATGGTGTTGGGAGTGTCATGGTCTAGGGCTGCATGAGTGCTGCTGGCACAGAGGAGCTACAGTTCATTGAGGGAACCATGAATGCCAACATGTACTGCGACATACTGAAGCAGAGCATAATCCCCTCCCGTCGGAGACTGGGCCGCAGGGCAGTATTCCAACATGATAATGACCCCAAACACACCTCCAAGATGACCACTGCCTTGCTAAAGAAGCTGAGGGTAAAGGTGATGGACTGGCCAAGCATGTCTCCAGACTTAAACCCTATTGAGCATCTGTGGGACATCCTCAAACAGAAGGTGGAGGAGCACAAGGTCTCTAACATCCACCAGCTCCGTGATGTCCATTGTTGAAAGAAAACCATAAGAAGTCCTGTTTGCAGTTTGCGAGAAGCCATGTGGGGGACACAGCAAACACGTGGAAGAAGGTGCTCTGGTCAGATGAGACCAAAATGTAACTTTTGGCCTAAAAGCAAAACGCTATGTGAGGCGGAAAACTAACACTGAACATCACCCTGAACACACCATCCCCACGATGAAACATGGTGGTGGCAGCATCGTGTTGTGGGGATGCTTTTCTTCAGCATGGACAGGGAAGCTGGCCAGAGTTGATGGGAAGATGAATGGAGCCAAATACAGGGCAATCTTAGAAGAAAACTTGTTAGAGTCTGCAAAAGACTTGAGACTGGGGTCGAGGTTCACCTTCCAGCAGGACAACAACCCTAAACATACAGTCAGAGCTACAATGGAATGGTTTACATCAGGAGAAGGCAACCCCTGGTACTGGTGCCGCAAGTAGCACGCAAAGCCTCTTTTGCCGGCATACGACTCTCTCCCCACAGCAGAGCAGTGCAGGGAAGTGTCAGTGAGACGCTAATGCACTCCAATCTCACAATTCCCAATGCCGCACCTGCACTGAGGGGGAGGCCCTGTGCCCCCACACATTGTAAACAATGGGAAACATTGATTGGTTATCTAACTTTGTTGTAGCTGCGATCATCAGCTCTTATAATGGGGAAGAGTTTGGGTGCAGTTCTGCTAGGGGGGCGGTCCCTGTTTCCAGGAGGAGGAGGACTGTGGTTGGCCACTGCCAAAGCCAATCACAGTCCTGCTAGCCCCGCCCACCATCTGGAGGAAGATGACTCTCTTGGTTGCCACTACCAATCTCAAAGAAGGGATTTCACTGTGATTAAGAAAACCACAATCAGGTGGCAGTTTGTGGAATTACTGTTGAGCTTCTCTGAACTTTGTTGAAAAAAAAAAAAAATATATATATATATATATATATATATATATATATATATATATATATATATATATATATATATTGTTAGGTTCAACTCTTAAATAAGTTGCTTTAAGTTTATATTGCTTTGTCAAATCTTAGCTCTTAAAGAAATAGACACAGAAACAGAGTATCTGTATATCAGTCTACGAGCCTTGAATGTCCCGTACTCTGAACTGAACTGTCTTGGTTTATTGGATCTTTTATAAGGTGGGTTATATAAACACAAGTATCAAAGTGCAACATAGATATCAGATAATAAAAGCAGTTTCAACAGATACTGGTGGCTCAGCAGCCAAAGGTTACATTTCATAAAATACTGCAACGCAGGCATTATCACATTTTATAACAGACTACATTTCAATAACAGATTTACACGTAGACATTAGATTAAGTGAGAACTCTAAATCAAATCCCTAACCCTATCAATTTCCCCCTGGGTCCTCATGAATAAGTTCTAGTCAGTTTTTCCCCAGAGTACTTTCCCTGACCGCGAGTTGTCAGAGGGGTAAAACCCATCCCCCTAGGTATTACCAACATCTTAAATTCAAGAAGAGGAGTTTTGTAGGAGTAGGTTGATGTCAATACACATTTATCAGTATGCCCTGTCTATTCTCCTAATTTTCCTATTTATTTTCCTGTATACACATATATTTGTGATTGTAAGTGAAATTAATATTAAAATAATAATTACCATTGGACTTAACAACCAGTGAAAGGTATTGGTTGCTGTAGAAGACATTCCACTAAATATATCCCACCAATGTGGTGCAGTATCCTGTTGTATTTGTGAGGAAAGATGCACTAGTCTACCTTTGTCAATTATTGCAGATACGAGGTTATTCTGTAGGGTATGTTCTAGTGTTTCTATGTGTCGTCTTAACAACTCTGATTGTTCCAAAACCTGTTTTAGTGGGTCTAAAGAAATTATAAAGGGTGTAGTGTCAGTGAGATTATGTACCTGAAGAGAATACCTTATCGGCGTCTTGTTCAAAAAGATAGGTGTCGTTCCCCCATTGTAATATTTTAATCTTTTTTATACATCCTGCAAACGGTGCCGATTTATTTAACGCTAACATGGTGCGGTTGTCATTAGTAATGATACAAATATGCTGGGGGTCCTATTTCTATGAATCTATTGTTCACATTTATCGGTGTTCTTTGCATTTTGCATATGCTAGTTTGGTATTTTAACAAGCAAGGTTCATATACTGGGGAACTTCTGCCACATACCATTCCCTTATTAGTTCCTTCACATAGAGTTAAATCATGGGTTCTGTTTCCTTTATCTACATATTTCCCATATATTTCTGGATACCAAAACTCGTCTTTAATTACTAGTGGCATGACCACTATTTTACACATTTCCATTACGTCTGCTACCCGGTATGCTTCAAACCTTCCTACACACCATTTCTCCTCACATTCTATCTTATCCCCTTTTACTTGGAACCATACAGCATTGTCAGTTAGACCTTTAAAATATTTCATCCAGGTATGATAATTTCCCAACTGAAGTTCAGTCCTGGCCCTATTTATTTGTATATGATAGGATAAGAGGTTAAAAGAGCACTGTGCGAAATTTACAAACTGTTAACTTTGATTCCACAGCTGGAGCTCTGCTCCTATCGTGTGATTTATTAACCCTCCCAAAAATTGTAATAGGGGTATTTCTTGCAGTTGGATTTCAAAAGCGGTGGGTAACCATTTGCTTGTGATAGTCAAGCTGTCAGCTATGTGTCCCCCTGCATGCTTCCATCTGTTGTTCATTTCTTCTATTTCGACCGAGTTTAAAATTCCCATTCCTGTACCTGTTAATCCCAATAGAGTATCATACCATTCCCGCTTGTACCTACACTCCGGTATTGGGGGAAAGGTGATATTGAATTTTATTTTTGTTTTCTGTTGTGATGTTGATACATTTATGCAAGTGTTTGGTACGGGTGTTAATATGGAAGATTCAATTATTGGCGTTACTTCTTCCTCCATTTGTATGTGAAATCCATAGGACTGTGCATTCCAATACCACCCATCATCGCTCTTTTCCCTCCACCAACAGGCACAGAGGAAAGTACTGGATTGATTAACGGTAATATCTGTCAGATTGAACATCCCTTCTGATATATTTTCTCCCCCTGCTATTGTGACTAATATTTGGTACATTTGTCCTACCACCCGTTCCCGGGCTTGTTTCCACGTCTGTGAAAGGGATATTTTATGGCACCTATGATTTTTACTGTTATTGAAAGGAAAGCTCATATTGTCATTCCACTGGAAGGTTATAGTTACTTCTGAGAGTGGGTCCGCCTGTATCCATGCAATACCTACATCTATATGAAATGGTCGCCTGTGTCCTTTAACAGTGTAATTACCTACATCATAATACTTATTCATCTCATATCCTGAATCATTTGCTACTTTAGGATCATCTATAACCCATTGAAAATTTGCTGTTTCCTCTACCTCAATTACATTAATACCAGGAGTCCATGCATGTATTTGTAAAACAACAATCTTCAACAGAAAATATGTAAGTAGATATTTCATCATGTTGTTTTCTCGGGTTGTTTCTTGCAATGTGATGCGTGTATCCAGGTAGGTTTTCCTTCCAGCTTTACTGAGGTGGCCGTGGTCAGAAGCACTTGATAAGGACATTCAAACCTTGGCTCCAATGTCTTTCTGGTGTGTTTCTTTACATATACATAATCCCCTGGTAGCAGAGTATGTGTACCTGCTATTGAATTAGGGTCTGGAAGAGAAGAATACACACTTTTGTGGATCTTAGTTAGACGTTGTTGTAATTGTATTACATATGCAGTCAAACTATCACATTGCAATTGCATACTCTGTGGAAAGTATAGACCTAATCTAGGCGCATTCCCAAAAAGTATCTCATATGGGGACAATCCTGTTTTTCCTGTTGGAGTGTACCTTATAGAGAATAAAGCCAAAGGCAGACATTCAGGCCATGGCTTGTTTAACTCTTGCATGGCTTTTTGTATTTTTAACTTTATTGTCCCATTTACTCTCTCCACTGATCCCGAACTCTGTTGGTGGTAAGGGGTGTGAAAACTTTGTTGAACCCCTAACATGGTCATCACATTCTGCATGATTTCTCCTGTAAAGTGTGTTCCTCTATCTGATTCTATGGTTTCAGGAAGACCAAACCTAGGTATTAACTCAGTGATCAGTTTCTTAGCTGTGGCTTTAGCTGTAGCTGATTTTACTGGATAGCCTTCGGGCCAACCTGAGAATAAATCGATACACACGAGGACAAACTCAAAGGGGCCGCTCTTGGGCATTTGTATGTAGTCAATTTGCAGTCTCTGGAAGGGCCCGGACCTGGTGTTTTCGTGGGGTTTTTACTCTCTGTCCTGGGTTATTCAGGAGACAGATTTGGCAGGCTGCACAGTAGTTTCTCGCAGTACTACTGAATCCAGGGGCGAGCCATCCTTGGTTCACAATCCTATACATGGAATTGGAACTAACATGTGTGGGTAGGTGAACTGCCACTGCCATTGCTGGGTACAGAGAGGCAGGTAGGCATATTTTGCCTCCTTCCCTCCATACATTGTCAAGGTCTAGTGCTGCTCCCATCCTGACCCACTTATCTTTCTCGCTCTCCCCTGCTTGCTCCTGTAATTTACTCAGCTGCTGCCATGTTGGTTCTGGGATACTCACCTCTACTGCTGCTAAGGTCTCAGGGCTTCCTCCCCCTAGAGCTGCCTGTTTTGCAGTCAAATCTGCAAATGCATTTCCTTTTGCCTCAATTGTTTTTGCGCTCGTGTGTGCCGCTATCTTCATAATGGCCACTCGTTTAACCTTTTGCTGAAAGACTGTTCAGGACTCTCTTAATCCCTTCTCCATGTTTTACAGGTGTACCTGCTGCTGTCAGATAACCTCTAGCCTTCCATATATGGCCATAATCGTGCGCTACACCATAAGCGTAGGCAGAGTCAGTATAAATATTCCCTTCTCGTCCTTTTAAGTATTCCAGGGCTTGTTCTAAAGCTTTTAATTCTGCTTCTTGTGCTGACATGTGGGCTGGTAAGGGCTGTGCGTCAATCACCTGTGTATCAGTCACTACAGCATACCTTGTGTGATATTTACCCTTATCATCAGCAAACCTGCTGCCATCTATGTATAAAGTGTGCTCAGCGTTTAAAATCGGTGTATCTGTAACATGTGGGAATCCCATTGTCTCCTGTTCCATGAGCTGAAAACAATCGTGTTCATCTACTTCTTTAAACAAAAGAGTGTCAGGTACCTCATTTCCTTTCTCACTAGTACTATTAGCACTATCATTCCCCCTTGCCAAATCTGGTGACTGAAGAGGCAAAAAGGTGGCCAAATTTAAGGTTGTACAGCGCTGAAAAGTGACATTTGGAGGTAAGAGTAAAGTACACTGTAACCTTAATTGCCTAGCCATGGAAATGTGTTTGGGCTGTACCTGAGACAAGATTGCATGTATGTCATGTGTGGTATGCACTACAACTGGATTGTCTAGAACAATCTCTGATGACTTATCTATGATAATTGACACTGCAGCTACCGCCCGTACACAGGACGGTGAACCTCTGGACACTGGATCTAATGCTGCTGAAAAGTAAGCGACTGGTCTTTGTTTTACATGTGCCTGTGTCAGAACACCTGTGGCGTGTCCAGTGATCTCAGCAACGTATAGATTGAATTTCTTAGTGTAATCTGGAATACCAATGGCCGGAGCAGAAATCAACAACTTTTTCAAAGTGATAAACGACTCATAAGCTACTTCTGTAAGCATATACGGTACAATTTTCAAACAATCGTATAATGGCTGCATCAAAGCGCTAGCATGTGGTATCCGTTGTCTACAATATGACACAATACCTAAAAACATACGCAATTGTTTGAAATTCCGTGGGGGTAACATTCCCTTTATCACTTGAACCCTCTCCTCAGTGAGATGTCTTGTACCCTGTGATATACAATGTCCCAAAAAGATAACTTTTTCCTGGCACACTTGCAATTTGTTCCTATTAACCTTGCAACCCTTTTCTGCTAAAAAGTGCAACAAATTAAAGGGTGGTGGCCAAACAAGTTTCCTTGTCCGGGCAGCATAACAATAAATCATCCACATATTGTAACAATACACAGGAATCAGGTGGTACCCATTCTCCCCTCAAGTACAGGATATAACCCTGACTTATGTGAATTTTTCTCTATATCAGTGTATGGGGGTGGGATGGTTGAAGTAATATTATTTAAGGTTTCAACATTTTTTGTTCTTCTATCTTTCATATCCCAACCATCACAGTCTGGATTATATTTCCACCCCTCTTCTTTTGCTCTATTTGAAACCTTAATTAAGCATTGAACCTGACGCATCCATTGCTTCTCTTACACCTCTCCTTGTCTGTCCCTTTTTATTTCACTCCATACATCCGGGTCTAAACCCGCTGCTCCTTTCACCTTAAATTTACGAAAGACATCCTTTAAGTCCCGCGCTTCATCTTCCCCACAGATGTTTTTAATTATCTGTGGCACTGTGTAATGTGCCACAATTGCCTGACGGGGTTTTGTGTTCCTCTGGCCCATTCTGACAGTCCTGCCTAGGTAGCGTGTGGGACACTTCGTGTACAATATAAAACACTTAACCAAGTTACACTAGTTCCTCGTTGCCTTCCTCCTAGGATGCCAGAATACTAAAAACCTCTCCTTAATGAGATTCTTGAAACCGAATTACTTTATATGCTAGTCAACTGACAAATATTATGACCAGACTGACGACTACAACATATACAAGCATTCCTTGAAGTGACCAGGTATCCGACTAGATCTCCGGACTTTATGGAGACCTTATTCCCCCCCCCCCTTATCTGGGATTCCTCTTCAGACACTCTTATCCCTGCTTTTTGGAGCAGACAGGGCTTATACTCGCAACCCGCCTATGGTTTATGAATTAAATTGAATATCAAACTTAAGCGTCAGACCCCCAAAATCCTCTTGCGAGGTAAGGGCGCATTCCGTTGCTCATTGGGATGATATTCTTTCAATTCATACCAACCTAGGCAAGGCTTATTCACTTTCTCAACAAGACAGACAGGCAACAAACAACAAATAATTCCAGCAATATAAACCACAATATGCAGTAATTCTAGACTCACCACTACAGAGGCTGGTGTTTTAAAACCAGGAGAACCGTAACTGACAGAACGGATAGGCACAAATCAGGGGAGCACAGAATATAAGAAAAATAAAGCTTTTTCTTACCTGGCCAGGTTTTTGATCTGTGGTTCCCGGAATGCCTGTCCTTTTGTTCCGTCAGCGTAGCTCAGCCACCTCTTGTAGTATCATCGGTGGGTCCCTGTTGTTTCGGGCGCCAAAATGTTAGGTTCAACTCTTAAATAAGTTGCTTTAAGTTTATATTGCTTTGTCAAATCTTAGCTCTTAAAGAAATAGACACAGAAACAGAGTACAGGGGGTCCCCTACTTACAAACATCCGACTTACAAACGACTCCTACTTACAAACGGCAGGAGACAACAGGAGGTGAGAGGAAATCTACCCCTAGGAAGGGAAATTCACTCCTGTAAGAGTTAATATGGGAAAAAGGTGTCTCCACTGATGCTTTATCACCTATCCTTATTTCCCTAATAACCCCAAATTTTCAAAATCCAATTGTCATTGGGACAGAAAGTGAGGTGAAATCTTCTGAACAGGGGCACAGACAGAAAAACAAATGTTACAGGGGTGATAACCCTTCCCTATGCTATCTACAAAACTTAAAAATATATTTTTTGGCTGGAGCTACACTTAAAAAATGTACCTGTTCCGACTTACAAACAGATTCAACTTAAGAACAAACCTAAAGTCCCTATCTTGTTTGTAACCCGGGGACCCCCTGTATCTGTATATCAGTCTACGAGCCTTGAATGTCCCGTACTCTGAACTGAACTGTCTTGGTTTATTGGATCTTTTATAAGGTGGGTTATATAAACACAAGTATCAAAGTGCAACATAGATATCAGATAATAAAAGCAGTTTCAACAGATACTGGTGGCTCAGCAGCCAAAGGTTACATTTCATAAAATACTGCAACGCAGGCATTATCACATTTTATAACAGACTACATTTTAATAACAGATTTACACGTAGACATTAGATTAAGTGAGAACTCTAAATCAAATCCCTAACCCTATCAATATATATATATATATATATATATATATATATATATATATTAAAACAAACATAAAGGCAGCGCTACAAAACAAAAACACACTATAATAATCTAAGTGTGCTATCATAAAGTGCATGCGTATAGAAAAAGTCCAAAACAAGCTGCAAATATGTGCTATGTTAGCTCCACATCATATATAGTGAGAAAGTCCAAATGATGTTTTGATTCAGTACTTGAGATGATAAGCTGTCACCAACACCTCCACACGTGAAAAAACAGGGGGGGTGTAAAGTCCCCCTTTAGATTAAACTCTTACCAGAATATACTGGGTAATGTGCATAAACACCAGAACTTTACTTGGGCAATCTCTCTGGATGATTCTTTCAAATCCTATTGGAGCCAGAAGGGTGGATCAAACGCTAATGAGCTGCAGTCTTCCTTTGATATCCGGCTCCCTCTCCAGCCGGTGTTAGATGCAAGACTGAGCGAGCGTATCTCCTGTATCCCTGATCGGCGTGCACGCTCTGCTCCTTACATACTGCACATGTGCGGTGTTTGCTGCTCGCTCCCGATTACTGCCGCTGCTCACTTACAAAGTGATCCAAAGGGATGTTCCCGTGTGGGAAATGCCAACTATGCCCCTCAAAGGTAGCCTTTGAGTGATTCATTGACGTGAACAGCCTCTACTCCTTTAGTAAATCAATCTCTTTTTTATTAGTTGTAGGGCTTTGTGTTACTTTGTAAGTGAGCAGCGGCAGTGATCGGGAGCACCGCACATGTGTAGTACGTGAGGAGCAGAGCACGCACGCCGATCAGGGATACAGGAGATACGCTCGCTCAGTCTTGCATCTAACACTGGCTGGAGAGGGAGCTGGATATCAGGGGAGAAGGGCCTGGACACACCTGACTGCAGCTCATTAGCGTTTGATCTACCCTTCTGGCTCCAATAGGATTTGAAAGAATCATCCGAAGCGATTGACAAAGTAAAGTTCCGGTTTATGCACAGTATATTCTGGTAAGAGTTTAATCCAAAGGGGGACTCTATACCCCCCTGTTTTTTCACGTGTGGGGGTGTTGGTGACAGCTCATCATCTCAAGTGCGGAATACAAACATAATTTGGACTTTCTCACTATGTATATTGTGGAGCTAACATAGCACATAGCTAACATGCAGCTTGTTTATGACTTATTTCTATATGCATGCACTCTTGGATTATTATAGTGTGACTTTTGTTTTGTAGCGCTGCCTTTATGTTTGTTTTATTTTATGTCTCATACTTGCCATTGGTAGGTTGTATGGTAGCTGCTTTAGCCTTAATTGGCCCTAGCTTTTACTCTTTAAGGGAATTTTATTATTTTATTTCACCTGTCGCATAAGCGCTTGTTTCTGTAGGAAGGGGATAGTTTTTTCTCCATTTGCTTTTTATATATATATATATTTTATATATTTATGTGTTCGTGTGTATGTGTCACTTACTACTGACCCCTCAGCTCTGAATCATCTACCAACCTCTGAACTCTGCGTCACTTATACCTGACCCCTGAACTTTGCATCACTTACTACTGAACCCCTGCACTCTGTGTCCCTTTAAGCCACAGCCAGTATTCGGTACAATGAAAATCACACATAATTTTGCTGCGGCTCTCGGCCCGCACTTTTTCTCAGCTGCGGGGGCCCGATCTTGCACACAGGCCCACTGCTTTCAGAAAATGCCCCTGACCTGAGCTCATCATTGCGTATCCATTCCAGATGCTTGTATGTGACATCACACACAAGCACGTGGGTTGGATGCAAGAACTGTATCAGCAGGGATGAGTGTGCCAGGACAGGTAGATGTGTCTCATCTCTGCTTCCTTGCACCACTCTGCATATCGTGCATATCCTAGATGAGAAAAGGGTACAGCAGTGGAGCAGATGAGTAGGAGGGTACAGCGGTGGGGCAGATGAGCAGGGCAGGTTTAGCGGTGGAACAGAAGAGCAGGAGGGTACCATGGTGGGGCAGATGTGCAGGGGGTAAAGTAGTACAAGAGATGAGTAGGGGGTTCAGCGGTAGGACAGAAGCGCAATGGGGTTACAGTGATGGGGCAAATGAGTAGGGGGTTACAGTGGCAGAACAGAGGAGCGGGGGGGTGGGCAGAAGAGCAGGGCGGTACAGAGGTAGGGCAGAGGGGGTATAGTGGCAGGGCAGAGGAGAAAGGAGGTACATTGGTGGGACAGATGAGCAGGGGGGTACAGAGGTGGAGCAGGGGGGTACAGAGGTGAGAGGGATGTGAAGGAGGTAAAGTGGTGGGGCAGATGAGAAAGGGGGTTACAGTGGTGGGAGTGATGAGAAGGGGGTTCAGCGGTGGGACAGAAGAATAGAGGTACAGAGGTGGGGCAGATGTTCAGGGGGGGTACAGAGGTGGGGAAGATGTGCAGGGGGTACTGTGGCTGGGAAGAGAAGAAAGGAGGTACATTGGTGGGACAGATGAGCAGGGGGGTAAAGTGGTGGGGCAGAAGAGCAGGGTGAACAAAGGTGGAATAGAAGCGCAGGGGGAACAGTGGTGGGGCAGATGAGAAAGGGGGTTATAGTGGTGGGACAGATGAGCAGATGGGTTCAGTGCTAGGACAGGTGAGAAGGTGGTTCAGCAGTGATACAGAAGAGCATGGGGGGTACATCGGTGGAGCAGATGTGCAGGGAGATACAGTGGTGGGGCAGATGAGAAAGGGGGTACAATGTTGGGGCGGATGAGCAGGGGGGTTTCAGTGGTGGGAAAGAAGAGCAGGGGGGTACAGTGGTGGGGCATATGTGCAGGGGATTACAGTGGTGGGACCGATGAGCAGGGGGGTACATGGGTGGGGCAGATGTGCAGGATAGTACAGTGAGTGGACAGACGAGCAATGGGGAACAGTGGGGGACAGATTTGCAGGGGTTACAGCGATCTGAGGTGTGAAGGTGCAGGAATTGGGGCTAATCTGAGGACTGGATGTACAGGAATTAGGGCTGATCTAAGGCATGAGAGTGCAGGATGTCAATTAATCACTATTACTCAAGTAGTTTACAGCATTTACTTTATAAAAAATCCTTTTCGTGATTGAGAGTGTGAAGTTAACATTTTTTTGTTATAAAAATTGGCACGCTCAATTTCTTTGAAAACATTTTTCGGCACACTGTGCTCAAAAGGTTGCCTACCCCTGGTTTAGATCAAAGCATATTCATGTGTTAGAATGGCCCAGTCAAAGTCCAGACCTAAATCCAATTGAGAATCTGTGACAAGACTTGCAAATTGCTGTTCATAGACGCTCTCTATTCAATCCGACAGAGCTTGAGCTATTTTGCAAAGAAGAATGGGCAAAGAAGAATGGGCAAAAAATAATGGGCAAAAATATCACTCTAAATGTAGATGTGAAAAGCTGGCAGAGAATTACCCAAAAAGACTTGCAGCTGTAATTGCAGCAAAAAGTGGTTATACAAAGTATTGATTTGAGGGGCTGAACAAATTCACGCCACACTTTACAGATATTTATTTGTAAAAACATTTAAAAAACATTTGTCATTTTCCTGTCACTTCACAATTATGTGCCACTTTGTGTTTGTCTATCACATAAAATCCCAATAAAATACATTTACATTTTTGGTTGTAACATGACAAAATGTGGTAAATTTCAAGGGGTATGAATACTTTTTCAAGGCACTGTATACACACACACACTACATAAATAAATACACACAAAAAAAACACACAGGTGAAAAAATGTAAATAAGTAGGCACACCAGTTTTTGACAAGACTTGCCTGAAACTAGAAAGTAGTCCAGGTGTCTGGCTCCCTCCATCGGAAGAATTTTTTTGCCTAGGTAAGAACACAAATGATAGGTATCTTTATAAACATACCCAAAAAACAACTAGCATTTCTCAAATTTTTAGAAATTAGAAAAGTAGAAAATTAGAGTGTGCATCAAGATCTGTGTCAATGGCTTTTAAAAAAAATTGTTTTGATAAGGAAGCAGAGCTAAACCGTGTCTTGCCAGAAGACATCTTATCACCTTGTACAAACTCGGTAAAGGAAGAAATGAAGAAAGAACAGTCGAGAAGCCTGTTTATAGGGTGAAATTCAGCGTGAGAGCTTTATGGATGTGCCTGCATTGCAGTAGCAGCTGCATAGAATGTACACGTACACGACGGCTCTGACTCTGCGCTTCATTAACACAGTGCACGCTACACTGGTCACTATACTGCAGAGTCCGGGCTTCAATGTTGGATGAGAGGACAAAGAAGCCGCAGAGCCACATGACAAGATTTACCCTTAATACAGTTTAAAGCGGTCATTGTGACAATACAGTCTGGTCCCTTTACACAGTCCATACGAGTCCTTGATCTTTGTCCTATACTAAAACATATTCCTAGAAATGAGAAGCTGGCCTAGCCTGCACATCAGATAGCTGTTCACATGCGAACAGTAGAGAAGATCATCTCAGAATCTGTTGAATGGTTGGAGTTTCTGTGATACGGCACAATAACATGCCAATAGGCAGAGACTGTGAAAATAAAAATGGGTGGACTGTCAGGGACAGGAACTGAAAAAAAGATGACAAGACTGAGGTGCAAGAGGTAAAATGGTGATATTATTCCAGTTGTTTATTTAGGTGTTTGGAGGTCAACTTCACACTTATGCAGCGTACACCCGAGCAGACTTTTCGACCGGACTGAGTCCGGCGGACAATCCGATCGTGTGTGGGCTTCATCGAACCTTCAGCGGACTTTTCCAGTCGAAAATATGACGGACTTTAGATTTGAAACATGCTTCAAATCTTTCCGACGGACTCCAGTCTGGTCAAAAAATCCGCTCGTCTGTATGCTAGTCGGACGGACGAAAACCCACGCTAGGGCAGCTATTGGCTACTGGCTATCAACTTCCTTATTGTAGTCCAGTCGTACGTCATCACGTACGAATCCGTCGGACTTTGATGTGATCATGTGTAGGCAAGTCCGTTCGTTCAAAAGTCTGTCGGAAGTCCGCCAAAAGTCCGTCGGACCAGTCCGGTCAAAAAGTCCGTCCGTGTGTACGCGGCCTAAGGGTTTAATTTATACTTGCTTCAGCTTCAACACACATTAAAGCGCCTACCACTTCAACATGCTTTTTTTTATGTGTTTTTGATGCTTTGAGGGTGCTTCCATGATGCTTCAAGCGAGCTTTGTCGTAGACTTCTTTGAAGCACCACTAAAGCGACATGGGGTATAATTTTTTAAACTAATCCAAAGCAAAGCAAAGTGTAAACAAGACTGTAAGTTGACCATTTTATGTAGTGACAAGGGCTTTGACTGGCATTCAGAGAGCTTTAACAAAGCGTGTCCAAAGCCTTGTTTTGAAGCAAGTGTAAACTAGTCCTAACGGTCTTATTTAACTATCCAAATGAATGAGCAGATTGTCCTCTTCTCTGAAAATCCTTATGAAGATTGATGGATAATAATGTATATTTTTGTATTTCGCCCATCTTATCCCAACTAGACTAAAAAAATGGATTCTACCGTTTGGCATTTCTGGTCCAAACACTGATGGGAGGGCACATAGACTAAGCAGGATGGATATACTGTATGTTAATGAAAAAGGTATTACTCAGCAGGGATGGGAATTCAGAAAGAACCTTGAAGTAATAGGGGGTGGTTTTTGCTTCACCCTTTATAAATATGTTCTACCTTGACTGTTCCTATAATTAGCTAGTCTGTCAGAATCCTGATAATATTAATGGTGATAATATAATAACAAAATTTGTGATAAAATAAACACAAGAAGCTCCAAGAAGCAAAGCTCTTTTTTAATTGCAAAGAAAGTGGAACACTAACGTAGAAATCTAAGAGAATATTACAGAGCATATAGAAATAAAAGAGCAGAGATATGTGACGTAAGCGCATCCTCAGTGTTTTGTATCCTAGCTGGGCTCAAGGACAAAAGAGACCTATTGTAGCTGGTCCTTGCATTTATACCACTCACAAGCAGCACCCATATCGCCACCCTGTATAGTTCTGGGTCCAATGAGCTACAATTTATAAGTTATAAGGGGCTTTCCTTCCTATTCACCAGGAAGTATGGAATTACCCTGATCATCCTCCAGGAAGTATGTTGCTGTCCTCCACTAGGTGGCATTGGAGCCCTGTGAGCAAATGCCTTGACCCAGGTCAACATTCCAGTCCACATCTGGCTCCCACCTATGCAGGTTCACATCTGATATATACTATAGTCTGCAGACTCTATAACTTTCCTACAGACAAAATAATATACGCTGATTTGGGTTATTTTCACCAAAAAAAATGTAGCACATTGTACATTCTGGCCTAAATTTATGAAGAAAGATAATTTATTTGCAAAATTTTATAACAGAAACTAAGGAAAACACATTTGTGTTTTTTTTTTAATTTGCGGTATAAATACCATCAAAAGATAAAAATTTCATATGGGTACAGTGTTGCATAATCGCTCAATTGTCATTGTCAAAATTGGCCTGGGCAGTAAGGGGGTAAATATGCCTGGTATTAAAGCAGTTAAAGGATTTATTTTTTTAATGGTTTTGCACAGATAAGCCCGATCCTCTTCTTCTCGGGTCCCCCCCGCCAGCGCTCCTGGCTCTTGCCCCCTGACTACTGCCCCCAATAGCAAGCTGCTTGCTATGGGACACTGGTGGGTACTCGCTCCCAAGCCCCGCTCCATGAGTTCATAAGACACATAGAGCCATGGCTTGGCCCCACCCCCAATCTCTTCAGAGAAAGATGGTCATTCTTCCTGAAAGACAAAAGACCAGGGCTTTTTTTCAACGGGAACACTGAGCACTGAATGTATGTAATAGCGTAGGGTGTGCTGGAGGGTCTATTGATATTGGCTGCTGGGGGATCTATTGACACTGGTGGAGATCTGATTTTGTGTGAGGGTCTATTGTTGCTGATGGGGAATCTATTGTTGCTAGGGGGGGTCTTATGTTGCTGGAAGGGATCTACTGTTGAGGGAGAGGTCTATTTTTACTGGCTGTTTGAGGATCCATTGATGCTGGCTGCTGGGAGATCTGTTGTTGCTGCTGGGGGGCGTCTAATATTGCTTGGGTGGATATTTTGTTACTGGGTGTGATATTTTGTTGTGGGTGGTTCACTGTTGCTGCAGGGAATCTATTGTTGTTGGGGTGGAGTCCATTGTTGCTGGGGGAGTCTATTGTTGTGTGGGGATCTATTGCTGGGATTTTATTGTTGCTGGCTGCAGGGGATCTATTTTACTGCTTTTCTTTTTATCATCAACATGTTCCATACAAATGATTTAGCAGCACAAAATGATACTTGGTTCTGTATTCTCTAAAAGGGGCAGTACTGGTAGGTGGGTAGGGGGTGGAATCAAGGGACGGTGGTCAGAGGTGGGTAGGGGGCAGAGACAAGGGGTGACTCAGACAGGGGGAGTTTCTGCACCTATTCTCTGAGAAAAAAAGCCCTGCAAAAGACACGATAGTAGAATGGTAGAAAAGAATTAATGTGCAGGACTGCCCTGGAATGAGGCAGCAAAAGCTGTATTTTATTTTTTTCACAACCTATTTTTTTTTCTACTGGAGTTCTGTTTGAACAATAGCATAAGTCTGATATTAATTTGCATGTTTGCTTATTGTTACAGCTGTCCAATGGAGAGGTTAGATGAAGAAAGACTGCAAGGACAGGTCTGTGCAGGATTTTCCAGTTATTCCCAGATATGCAGATTGGGCATTAGGTAGAGAAGTGATAAATCGGTGCCAGAATAAAACACCTGGCCTTTTAGCAGCTGCCACAGGCTGGACATGTGCCACCTTTGGATGGTTAAGGAATCAGAGTAGACAGATAATACACTTTAGAATTAACTTTTCTAAGGTGTTGGAACACCTTAGCTACTGGGGTAAATTCCAATAACCCAGCACACCCTGCTTTCTTCTTCCAATTACAGCATGCTGAGAGCTTAAATGGGCCCCATTTATCAAATATGTCTGTTGCCATAGCATCCAGCCACATCTGCTCTCTTATTTGGAAAAAAAAGTAAATAGGAAAGCATAGAATTTGCCATGGAGGGGGAGGCTTACTAAGACTGATGGATATGAAGACATCCTTCCCTTCTTCCTTGTATCACCATTACCTTCATAGTCTTTTTATATATTCAGCAGTGGATGTAGCCACAAGATAACAGATGCCCCCATTTCTCTATAGCTAGCAATTGCTTTCAAGGCTAAAAAGCATCTGTTTTAGTCCTCTAATCATGATCACCTGTACATCTTGGTGGCCTCCCACCTGTTGCAAAACATGCTGGAATATGCCACATCGCCCACATTTATTAGGCCACTGTAAGTACACTGAAAATGGATATTCTACTATTGGAAGGTCCCGTGCTGATTTCTGATATCATTGTGGGTTTTCCAACTTCACCGACTTTCTAGTAGGGGAATCGCACTTTACCCAGGGTCTACTGTTAATCTGTAGGAAATGCCACAGGCTGAATCAGACAACCTCATGTAGCTTTACAATGAAATAGGTTTGGTAGCAGAGCCTGAGAGGTCATTGAGTATATCTTGGCACCAGGATAGTGGGTTAATGCCACATTGCCAACAAAAGCTATGAGTGGAATGAACTTTGCCCTTACAGCAAAATCTGACTGGTTTGTGTCAGACACATGATAAATTGTGTCGATTTTAATTCCTTCTCTCTTTACTTAAGATATGACAGATGACTTCTGTTCTAAGCTTACATGATGCATGAAAAGCCTTCACCATACATAACCTATTACCGAAAGACATAGTTCATGCTAGTCCACAGCTTGTGAAACTTAAAAGAGAAGTATGGGTTTCCTTAATTTTGCTTAATCCTAATCCTTATGAGCTGCTAGTATCTACAAATCTTTCCTGCCCTCTGAGAAGTGCTCCGTTTCTGTTAAAATAGAGTTAATTACCTGTTGAAGGGTCTACAGACTTTCATGCACCGTCATACCGACAATGGTCTGGCTCGGGAGTCTGGATCCACCCCCCTTTCTGTCATCTTGCTTGATTGATGTCGGCTCTGGGCTCTCTGCTCGTTCCCGAGACTTCATACAACACACAGAGCTGCTCCCCTCCTCCCCCCCTCCTCCCTGTTGCAGACAGAATGATCTCAGCACACTGGTACGACAAACAGGACTGTATAGGAGTACAGGGGATGGGGATGATAGGACTGTATAGGAGTACAGGGGATGGTGATGATACGATTGTATAGGAGTACATGGGATGGGGATGATGGGACTGTATAGGAGTATTGGGGATGGTGATGATAGAATTGTATAGGAGTACATGGGATGATGGGATTGTATAGGAGTACAGGGGATGGGGGTGATGGAACTGTATAGGAGTACAGGGGATTGGGATGATGGGACTGTATAGGAGTACAGGGGATGGGGATGATGGGACTGTATAGGAGTACAGGGGGTGGGGATGATGGGACTGTATAGGAGTACAGGAGATGGGGACGAGGGGACTGTATAGGAGTACAGGGGATAGGGATGATGGGATTGTATAGGAGTACAGGGGATGGGGGATAGGGATGACATCAGTGGCAGAAGGATGGTGGTGGGGGTGATTTGTATGTACAATAAAGGAGACTCTGGGGACATATCAGGGGTCACTTTAGATGTGGGGGAGTTGTCAGTCTCCCTCTCCTATGTACTGTACACAGGTATGCTCTCTACACATAGCACTGTGTTCATTTCAGAGAACAGACATAGGGCACAGGTCACTATGCTCCCTACCATGTCTCCTCTTCTGATAAAACACAGTTCTATGTGTAGAGAGCTCACCTGTGTTCATTTCTGAACATGAGAAGTGTTCAGTGCCTCTCCCCCCATCGGCTGGAGGAGACGCTGATACAGACTTTGAATGAGTGAGGGAAGAGGGAATTCGGAGGACACAGGAAGGAACATCAAAGCCCAGTGGAGAGGTGTTGGAGTCTTGCAGAGGAGAGCTTACAGATAACAGCCAGGGAAAGGTGAGGAGACTTCACTTGTGTTATGTTGTCTCTGCTTCTGGGTTTTAGCTGGCAACATGCTGCCATGGAAACAGAGGCACGTGAAGAACGTGCTCATTCTAGATAGCAGCCTGGGTGTGTATCTTCAACAAAAACTTGAATTGAGAAAGAACTGTTAGAGGCTGATTCTGGGCTCTTCAAAAGACTATTCTGCAAAAACTAAAGGACTGGGGAAAGAAAGAAATGCAATGCAGGTATGAGGGTAGGTAGCACGTACTACATATTTTTGCATTCCCATATGTCTGCTTTAAATTTTCCTCAAAGTTAACAGCAGAGAGAAAAAAAAAACATGAGGGACCAAGAATTTCAATCACAACGATACAGTAAAAGATTAAATCTGCTCATCTGGAGTGTCAACCAAGAAAACACTATAAAATGCACTGCGGCACATACACTTGTGTTGATCACCTCTGCGCATCTAATAATAGCAGATAGTAGTCACCCTAGTGTAGCGGTACCCCATAGGGGCTGCTGAGTGATGTAACCCACCTGTGACCCTGCCCAGCCTGGCATTCAATCCTCAGATACTCTGATGCCGCGTACACACAGTCGGATTTTCCGAAGGGAAATGTTCGATGGGAGCTTGCTGTCGGAAATTCCGACCGTGTGTAGGCTCTGTCGGACATTTTCCGTCTGAATTTCCGACAAACAAAATTTGAGATCTGGATCTCAAATTTTCCCACAACAAAATCTGTTGACGTAAATTCCAATCGTGTGTACACAATTCCGACGCACACAATTTCACGCATGCTCGGAATCAAGCAGAAGAGCCGCACTGGCTATTGAACTTCATTTTTCTCAGCTTGTCGTACGCGTTGTAAGTCACAGCGTTCTTGACGTTTGGAATTTCCGACAAGATTTGTGTGACCGTGTGTATGCAAGACAAGTTTGAGCCAACATCCGTTGGAAAAAAAACATGGATTTTGTTGTCGGAATGTGCGATTGTGTGTACGAGGCATAAGACAGTGAACAGTTCATGTGCTTTGTTTTTACGTTTTCTTGGGGAAATTGAACTTGGATTGGGTATAGGAAGTATGGGATGCCCAGTGGAATTAGAATACATGCTTGGGACAACTTATATACACTCTGGTATATACACACCTCTCTTCCTCCAGCACAACTCTTGCTGCAGTCTATTACTCCTCTAGCACTTTACTTGCTTGTGCTTCCAGGCACAACTAGCACCACATGGTTAGGCCTGACACCAGCTTAGCCAGGCCTCAGCAACTGCCTTTTGCAGTTTCACGGGCCCCTATAGTGTAGCAATAGAAAGTTCCTGGTGCTAGCTATCCTAACTTCGGCTACTGAACCCATCTTCAGGCCCTGCCAGCCCTCCTGGCTGCAGCTGCCCTTCTCCACTGTCCATGACACCACAGTCCACTCTGCTGGCTCTGCACCCATCCGAGACTGCATGCTTCCAGTCCTCTCAGGCATGCCTCCCCAGTTCTCCTAACTGTGCTTGTCACTCACCAGCCCTCCTGGCTGCGACCAGTTGTTCCTCTCTCTGGAGACTTGCCTGGCAATGCTCTCTCCCCCTGTCATCACTTGCTCCTCCTGTGCCTCTTGTCACGGACACATCCACGATTTCTTGAAGGGCCCTGTCCGCACTCGAACCCAGACCCAAGGTCACCCCCCCTGCCCAGACTGGGGGGCTCCCTCAAAGGGCCAGACAGCCTAGCATTCCATCTCCAAAGCTCTGAACAACTCCAACTCCTCCCCAGCTGGGCTGACCCTGGGTATTTAGGGAGGCCTGCCCCCTGCCAATCCAGGTTGGGGATTGGCCAGGGCTCCCTAAAACATCCCAGACAGCTACACCTCTCCTCCTCTCTTTCCAGAACCTTCTAGAAAGAGGAGGGAGGTCTCAGTGATGCTGCCTGTGAGTCACCAGCTGCTACCCTGAGTCACTCCCAGCCCAGATAAAAACAAACAGGCCTGGCTGTCAGCCATGCCTGCCTAAATTTGCCTACCCTGCAAAAAAAAAAAAATCCTACTCTAGCACCTACCTACCTAGAGGGGGCTACACTAATCTGATGCATCACACTCTGGCGATAAATGAATAGTACTCTAAGCATCTATCTGTCCAGCAATAGGCAGAAAACTATTAACAAGAGAGACTCTTTTGTCAAAAATGCCAGGTTGTATATACCTACTACACAGCAGATCAAACTTCATGCTGTAATCATTTGATAAAAAGCCTCTTAAATATTCCATCCTAAAGAAACCACTCTGTACTCAGAGCGCACAGAAAATTGAACGATCAGTGGTCTTTGATCACTCAGTTCTCAGCATAGAGCCAACAGGGGACAGCTGCAGCTCAGCTCCATGCTGTAGCCACCTAGGCCAGTATGTTTGTTTTTGTTATATCCCACACTTTTCTTTTAAGAGGGAATAGAGATCTACTCTGAAATGTGTCTTTTTGGATTTAGGCATATTGGCTAGTTTACAAACACTCCAATGAAAACTCAGAGATTCTGTCAAATGGATTCTAACCCTTGAAGCAATGATCAACTGACAATAACAATACATGTCTAATACTAGTCTCCAGGTCTTTTAAAAGTAGAGCAGAATAGGTAGCTCTCAGTATAGAAAAGAAGAGTCATATGAGAAACCTTGTATTACATCCTCTTTTAACCCCTCTCTTTTATTTATCCCTCATGTTTTATGCATAAGTTGTTGGTTAGAAAAAAGCATTTAGGGGCTGGGGTACATGCACGCAGCTTCCAAGACGGCCACTTGATCTGGGAGCTTTCAAGATGTCCACTTGGCCAGCCCCAGCAGACAGCCACCTGATCCATTGTCTCCTGTAAGTAAATTGCTACCTGAACACAAGTCTACTGAATCACTTATTGAGTGGACTCTGGAAGATCTGCTTTAATCAAAACCCCTGCCATCTCCCACCAGTCTGACCATTCTGTATCCTGTTCTTAGCCCTGTTGCACTGGAGGATGCAGACCATCAAACTTTGTTTACTAAGTTCTCTGAGTTGCTAGAGGGGGGGCTAGCTAAGACAGTGCAGCAGATCCCTATGGCTATCAAGGCTGATCCGAGGGAGCTGTATGCCAGGATAGACACCATTGAGACTAACCTGGAGGAGACTATCTCTTGCACTAATCAGAACATCATGTGCATAGACAGCCTACAACAGCAGCCTGGAGCAGGACCTGGCTAAGATTGATAATTTGGAGAATAGATCTCGGCTATATAATTTTTGTATACGGGCATTGCCTAAGTCTGTCAAGGATGTTGATGCTGCAGTCTGTTCCTTTTTGTCTGACTTACCCGATGTCAAGTCTGTAGTGTGAGGCCGGGTTGCTGAGAGGGCGCCCCTTGCGGCTGAGTGCAGCACGTCCCTGGATTTGGGTACAGGGAATGCGATGCACAGAGGTGCACGGGTTGCCAGGAATACTGCAAGCTGGCTGGTTGGCTGTAAGTAGCTAGAGTGCGTTGTGGCAGCCATGCGGAGAGAAGTCTTGAACGGTAACAGCAGGGTAAACCAGGAACAGGGTCCGCAGCCAGGCCAGGGGTCAGATACCAAAAGACAGTCCAAGAGAGGTACAGGAACAAGCCGGGTCATACACAGAGGGCAGAAGATCGGAGAGTAGTCAGCCAAGCCGGGGTCAGAGCGAGGAGATAAACAGGAACACAGGTCAAGCCGGGCAGAGGTCAAGCAGGGGTCTTCAGAGTATACAAGGCACAGGAACACAGGAGCTGTTTGATAATCCAGCAAACTGCAAGTGTCAGTGGCAGGTTTAAATAAGCCAGAGGGGTGTGCCTACAAGATCAGGGCGTGCTCACTAGACTCGCCTGCCACCATGACGGTTACTGGCGGAATTGCCCACAACACGGCCATTTCCCTGACATTGCCCCCCCCCCCCAAGGGGCAACCTCCGGATGCCCAACCGGGGCCATCTTTCTGGGTTACGAACTCGGAATCTCTGCAAAAGTCTAGGAGCATGTATATTGGCTGCAGGTTCCCAAGAACTTTCTTCTGCTGGGTAACCCTTCCACTTTATAAGAAATTGAATGATCCTACCTCTCCGGCGGCAGTCCAGGATGGCCTCAACTTCATACTCTGTTTCATCTCCCACAGAAACTGGAGGCAGAGGATCTTCTTTCCTTCCTGAAAAAGGACTAGAGATAACAGCTTTAAGTAAAGAGACATGAAACACAGGGTGCACTTTATAAGAACTCGGGAGTGACAGTTCAAAGGCTACTGGATTGATCTCCCGTCTAATCTTGAATGGGCCAATAAATCTTGGTCCCAATTTCCGGGAGGGACAAGGAAGTTTAAGATTTGCAGAGGAGAGCCAAACCTCATCTCCAACCTTAAAGCTAGGGCTCTCCCCCCTCTTTTTGTCATATTGTTCCTTGTAGTCCTCTTGGGCCTTTTGCATGGTTAACCGGAGAGTTTGAAAGTTAGTCTGAATGGATTTTATCCTGTCTTGGACTGCTGGAACTGAGG
This sequence comes from Aquarana catesbeiana, assembly GCF_042186555.1. Taxonomy (NCBI): domain Eukaryota; kingdom Metazoa; phylum Chordata; class Amphibia; order Anura; family Ranidae; genus Aquarana; species Aquarana catesbeiana. The sequence goes on along the minus strand of NC_133327.1, from coordinate 81,127,506 downwards.
TCTCTGGAATGACATTAGGTAGAAATGAAGGATGGAACCCATAGTTGGCCCAAAACTGTGATTGATCGGTGGTTGAGTGTACTGAGTTATTGTATGCGAACTCCGCACAGAGGAGTATCAAGTAGCAGTCATCCTGGGAAGTGGAGCAAAAACAGCGTAAATATTGTTCTAAGGTCTGATTAGTCCTTTCAGTCTGACCGTTGCTCTGGGGATGATAGGCAGAGGATAGGCAAACTTCAATAGACAAAACTTTGCAGAGCTCTTTCCAAAATCGTGAAGTAAATTGGACCCCTCTATCAGACACAATGCTGTCAGGAAGGCCGTGAAGTCTGACTATCTCTCTTATGAAGGCCTTTGCTGTGTCTGCAGCGGAAGGAGTACCTATCATAGGCACGAAGTGTGACATCTTGGACAGACGGTCTACAACAACTAGAATCGTTGTGAATCTTTCAGAGGGTGGCAGCTCTACTATGAAGTCCATAGATATATTCCTCCATGGTTGTTCTGGTACCGGCAAAGGACGTAGCAGACCCCAAGACTTAATGTTGGACCCCTTGTTTCGCTGGCAGGTAGTGCAGGAGCTTACATACTTTTTGCAATCAGTTTTCAAGGTAGGCCACCAAAAGGATCGCTGAATAAGATCTATAGTTTTCCGTACACCGAAGTGGCCAGCAAGTTGATGATCATGTAAAGTTTGTAAGACCTGGATTCTGGCTTGTTGTGGGACAAAGATCTTGTCCTGATACCAGAGATACCCCCCCTGGCTTCTTAAAGAGGAAGTCTCTGGTTCCTGGCATTGGCGGGAGGCCTGTTCAAGAGAAGACCTTAGATCAGGTTGAATCAAAAGAAAGTTCTGTGGAGACAAGATTGTACTGGATGTTGTTTCTTCTGGGGTATCAGGAAACATTCGGGATAAAGCATCGGCCTTGCCGTTCTTGGAGCCAGGGCGGTAGGTGATGTGAAAGTTGAATCGTGAAAAGAACAGAGCCCAGCGAGCTTGACGGGGTCTCAGGCGTTTGGCAATGCGGAGGTACTCGAGGTTTCTGTGATCGGTAAATATCATTATTGGGTGCGTGGCTCCCTCAAGAAGGTATCTCCACTCTTCTAAGGCTGTCTTAATGGCCAGAAGCTCACGATCACCTACGTCGTAATTCCTCTCGGGCTGGCTCATTTTCCGGGAGGAGAAGGCCACAGGGTGCAGCAGCGACTTGGGTCCCAGGCGCTGTGAAAGTACTGCTCCTGTAGCTACCTCTGAGGCATCGACCTCTAAAATATAGGGCAGGGCAGGATCGGGGTGTCGAAGAATTGGTGCAGAAGTAATCAAAGACTTCAGTTTCTCAAAGGCAGATTGGGCTTCGGAGGACCACAGGAAGCGAACATGTAGGCGGGTTACTTGGGTTATGGGCGAGATGATGGAAGAAAAGTTCCTTATAAACCTTCTATAGAAGTTTGCAAACCCTACAAACCTTTGTACACCCTTCTTGTCTGACGGAGTTGGCCAGTCTAGGATTGCCTGCACTTTCTGTGGATCCATAGCTACACCACCGGTAGAGATGATGAGCCCTAGGAATTGTATGGATTTCTTTTCAAAGTCACACTTTTCTGCTTTCGCGTAAAGTCCGTGTTTTCTTAGTGTGAGTAATACTGTCTTTACGTGAGTCCGATGGAGCTCCAAGGTGGTTGAGAAGATAAGGATGTCATCCAGATAGATGATGACGAAGTAGTCAAGATATTCCCGGAAGATGTTGTTTATGAAGTGCTGGAAAGTAGCCGGGGCATTACAGAGCCCAAACGGCATCACCAAATACTCAAAGTGCCCGAACCTCGTTCTGAATGCCGTCTTCCACTCATCGCCCTCACGGATGCGAACGAGGTTGTAGGCACTCTGGAGGTCGAGTTTGGTGAACACTTGGGCTGAACGAAGTCTCTGGAAGAGTTCGGGGACCAGTGGGAGTGGATATCGGTTCTTTATGGTGATTTTATTTAATTCCCTATAGTCCACACATGGTCTTAGAGTCTTATCTTTTTTTTCGACAAAGAAAATACCGGCACCGGCAGGAGAAGAAGAAAGACGAATGAAGCCCTTTGCCAAATTTTCATCTATGTACTGTCGTAGTGTCCCCAATTCCACTTCAGAGAGGGGGAATATACGTCCAAATGGAACTTCGGCCCCTGGAAGCAGCTCGATAGGACAATCATATGGCCGATGTGGTGGTAGAACCTCTGCCTTTTTCTTATCAAAAACGTCCAGGAATTCATGGTACGCCTGGGGTACATCCTGGTTGGTGGAGGATACCGACTGGACTGTCAGACAACTGGTGGTATCTCTGGATTCAGGGATGAGGCAATGTTGTTGGCAATAGGGGGAAGTGAACAGGACTTCCTTCTTGATCCAATCGATCTGGGGGTTATGGGCTTGGAGCCAAGGGATACCCAAGATAATTGGAGACATAGGTGAACTCAAAACGTCAAAACGTATGAATTCCCGATGGCCATCGGAAGAGGTAATAAGGAGAGGAGAAGTCTCTTGAGTAACAAGGCGGAGTTAGGTAGGGTGCCATCTGCTAAACGGACTTCCAGACCCCGTTTCTTGTGGAGGAGGGGCAACCTAAGGTTCCTTGCCAGGTTCAAGTCCATGAAGCAACTGCATGCTCCAGAGTCGATTATAGCCTGGAGCCGGATCTCTTCTTCTCCCAACTGCAGTGAAATGGGAAGAACGAGTTGTGAGGGAGAAGTCCCAGAAACCTGGAAATATGCTGGAGAGTAGGTAGGTGGCTTCTTGAACTTCCTGGGACAGTCGCATAGAAAATGTCCATTTCCTCCACAATAGAGGCAAAGATTGGCTAGGATACGACGACGTCTTTCATCAGGAGTTAGTGCGGAACGTAACAGGCCAATCTGCTTGGGAACTGATCCAAAGGTGGGTGTACTGGCGGGTCTGCAGGTTCGTGATCGTTCGGACTGTCTCTCCCGCAAACGTCGATCCAGTTGGATGGATAATTGGATGAGATCCTCGAGTGTAGTGGGAATCTCAATCCTGGCCAACTCGTCCTTGAGGGATTCGGAGAGTCCTAGACGGAACTGGTGTAGTAAAGATGCCTCATTCCAGGCTGTGTCTGCGGACCACCGCCGGAAGTCCAGGGTATAGTCCTCTACTGGTCGCCTACCCTGCTGCAGAGAGTGCAGAGTGGCTTCAGCTGTGGTAGTACGCTGGGGATCCTCGTAAAGCTGTGCCATAGCTGCCAAGAATGCATCCACCGTGCAAATGACTGGACTCTTTTGTTCCCATAAGTTATGGGCCCAGGCCTGAGGTTCATCGGACAGCAAAGAGATGAGGAACCCGACTTTAACAGTCTCTAAAGCAAAAGTCCGGGGTTGCAGGGCTAGGTACAATAGACAGGCAGTCTTGAATGATCTGAACTTTTTCCGGTCTCCGAAGAATCGCTCCGGAACGGGAACTCGGGGTTCTGGAGGCGGGAACATCATCAAGGGAGCCGCAGAGGTTTGTTCGTGAGCAGGTGACTCTGACAGGTGTTGTAACTTATCCGTTAGTTGCAGATAACCTTCCTGTAATTTCTGAACTGCTTGGGTCAGAGTGATGGCTTGTTGGCACAAAGTCTCTAATGGGGACGCACCTCCGCCAGCCTCAGTCATGGCTGGATTATACTGTCAAGTCTGTAGTGTGAGGCCGGGTTGCTGAGAGGGCGCCCCTTGCGGCTGAGTGCAGCACGTCCCTGGATTTGGGTACAGGGAATGCGATGCACAGAGGTGCACGGGTTGCCAGGAATACTGCAAGCTGGCTGGTTGGCTGTAAGTAGCTAGAGTGCGTTGTGGCAGCCGTGCGGAGAGAAGTCTTGAACGGTAACAGCAGGGTAAACCAGGAACAGGGTCCGCAGCCAGGCCAGGGGTCAGATACCAAAAGACAGTCCGAGAGAGGTACAGGAACAAGCCGGGTCATACACAGAGGGCAGAAGATTGGAGAGTAGTCAGCCAAGCCGGGGTCAGAGCGAGGAGATAAACAGGAACACAGGTCAAGCCGGGCAGAGGTCAAGCAGGGGTCTTCAGAGTATACAAGGCACAGGAACACAGGAGCTGTTTGATAATCCAGCAAACTGCAAGTGTCAGTGGCAGGTTTAAATAGGCCAGAGGGGTGTGCCTACAAGATCAGGGCGTACTCACTAGACTCGCCTGCCACCATGACGGTTACTGGCGGAATTGCCCACAACACGGCCATTTCCCTGACACCCGACCACCATCTGAACCTCGACAGAGTCCATCATGCTTTACAACTTTTAGGCCCAGGTGGACCACCCAGTGACATTATAGTCAAGCCTCATTATTACAGAACCAAAGAATTGGTGATGCAGAAATCTAGGGAGCAGTCTACCCTCTCCCTCATGGGCCACGCCATTCAAGTGTTTGGAGATATCTCTCCCTTTACAACTCAGAAGCACAGGGCACTCAAGCTTCTTCTTTTGGCCTTAATGCGTAAGGAAATCGGGTATAGATGGGTATCCCCTTTCCGTTTCCCCTTCACACCTGCCAACACTCTTTTTCCACCTTTATGGAGGGGGAGCCCTTATTACTATGGCTTGGCCTAATCTCACAGGATGGCTCACCCCAAGGGCATCACTTGTGGCTGGATCTGACCTATCTGGGAGGCCCGCACATTCCCTCACTCCACTGTGGGACTAACCCTTGTCTGGGTGTTCTAAGAACTTTCACCCTCCATGAAGATGACACCTTTCCCATGAGCAGAGTCGACTCTAGATTCCTGCTTTCTTTGTTTTTTGACACAATTGGGAACACTTGGGTCCTTATTTTTAGAACTCTAATTACAGGATAGCCATGTATATTTTCAGCATTTTTGTTAGGCATAAAAAGGAAAGGTTAGATCTAAGTCTTTCTTACATTAAGTGAATGTAACCTGATTTATGAAATTTGACCTAAGCACATATATCTGTAGTGTTTTCTTATCTCTCTCCAAAGTCCTGAGTCCCGTGTATTTCTGCTGTTTCATTGCTCTGTTATCAGCATGATAACTTATGGCACGTTCTCCATCAACCAAGATAAAACCAGCTTGAAATTTGTGTCGAGGGAGGTTGCTATAAATAGATTAGCAGAGAGCTTGACTTGTCACAGCACAGCTCTGCAAGTCTCTGCCTATGTGGAGGGGGGGGGGGGGGGCGGTGTGCCTTTCCTCCAATCAGCTGTCTTGGCTGTATACCAAGAATCCACTCCCAGTGTTGAACAGGAAGAGAACATCTCTAACACGATGTGTACTTTCTAGAGAATATATAAAGCTGAAGCCAGCAGAATTGCATGTAAAAATGTGGGGAGATTTGTTTCATCTGTGTATCGTCTAAGGCTGTTCACTTCACTGGGTATAGGAGAGGGTTTACGTCCACTGTACTCTGCACTTGTACTGCTGATGGAGAGTGGAGTGTTTTGTACCTCGGTGGGATTTTACTTTACGTGATCCCTTACCTCACCTTTGAGTGGCTTGTATGGGTATCTTGTGTTTTCTCTAAACTTTTTTTTTCTTTTCTGACTTCCTGTTTTTCTCTTTCCTTTTGAGACCTAGGTTCCCGGGCAGGCTTGCAGGCCCATCCTCTCTGAGGGTTCCAAATTTCCCTTTAGGGAGTTCACTTTGGAATGGGTGAGTAGTGTGATATTTTATAGAGATCTTTACCTTGAGTCATGAGTGCCCATGATGTACCTTTGACCCCTTGTTGGGTCATTTCTCACAATACCCAAGGCTTTAATTCCCCCACCAAATGTCGCAAAGCGCTTTTTTTTTTACCATTCCTGCTGTGCAGATGTTTTACTGCTTCAGGTCTTTCCCCACTTTTATAGACCATCCTTTCTCCACAAGCAATATCCAGTATTTTTTTTGGTGAATGGCCCAGATAAAACTAAGTGGGTGGCTATCTGCTTCGCCAAACGTCTTTCCTTCACCGTCCGGCAGGAGTTTAGGGACCACACTGGGAGATTTCTCTTCGTAAAGAGCCTTGTGGGTAAAAAAAAGTTTTTTCGTATTATGCCCCTAACACAGGTCAGGTGGCATTTTTCACTAAACTGCTTTGTGCCTTGACTCTGTACTTGGAGGGGCAGGTTATTTGCGGGGGAGACACTAACCTTGTTCTAGATTTGAGCCTGGATTAACCAAACCCTGCTCGAGCTTCTCTTAAATGGCCCCCTAAGCTGGGCATCCGCATGCCTAAAATGTTACATCATCTTAAAGCGGAGTTCCACCCAAAAATGGAACTTCCGCTGTCCGGATTCCTCCCCCCCTCGGGTGTCACATTTGGCACCTTTCAGGGGGAGGAGGAGGGAGCAGATACCTGTCTAATACATGTATATGTTCCCACTTCCGGCGAAAGATCGGCGCAGTATCACACAGGTCCCAGAAGACAGCAGGGACCACTCAGAACGCGTAGCGCGACTCGCGCATGTGCAGTAGGGAACCAGGCTGTGAAGCCGCAAGGCTTCACTTCCTAAATTCCCTCACTGAAGATGCCGGCGCCTCCACCCAGAGCCGAGAGACGGGTTGGCTTCGGGTAAGGACATCGCGGGCACCCTGTCCTTATTTTAAAAGTCTGCAGCTGTAGTATTTGTAGCTGCTGACTGTTTTATTTATTTTTTAGGCAGAACTCCGCTTTAAGTTAGTTGTGTGGCAGGAATCTAACCGATCAACCCAGGATTATACCTTTTATTCGGCCCCTCATTCTACCTACTTGCGCATTCATCATGTTTTTGTCTTGTGTACTCTGGTGCCCACAATCCATAAGGCCACTGTGGTCTGATCACTCGATGGTGTTAATATATCTTTTGGCCCTCTCTTCCCCTCCATGTGCCCCTCAGTGGAAACTGAATGCATCTCTCTTGTCTGACTCTTGTTGGTGTAAGGACATACAGATCAGTCTTCAGCAATATTTTTGGGACAATCTTACAGATGATGTCTTTCCAGTGTCCATTTGGGTGGCCCACAAAGTGATGGTGCAGGGGAAAATTATTCAGGTGCCCTCTCAACTCAATCAAATGCGTTGATTGCAGATTTAGGCCCTTGATCACGAATTGCAGTCTCTCCTTAAGGCACATAAACCAGACACCTCTACTCTACAGCAGACTGATGAGATTAGGCTGGAACTTATTTAGCATTGATAACAAGAGCCAAAAAGAGTGTACTCTGGTTATCTATGGCATTTTACATGTATAAAGACAAGATAGGGTCCTGCTAGCTCATAAGTTGAATCCTAAGTTGTGCAGTTTTACCACCCCGAATTTGAGGTGCCCTGATGGCTCTTACTCCCAAAACCCCTGTAAGGTGTTAGAAGCCTTTCAGAGTTTTTACTCTTCACTATCCAAGGCTCCAGTTTGGGAGGACCCTTTAGTGTTCACAAAATATCTGGAGGGTGTCTCGCTCCCTACAATTACTACTAAACACAGACATCTTATGGAGGCCCCTTCACCCAATGAGAGCTTTTAGCAGCACTTAACCACTTAGGGGCCAGAAGATTTTCCCCCTTAATGACCAGGCCATTATTTGCAATACGGCACTGCGTCCCTTTAACTGAAGATTGCGCAATCGTGTGACGCTGTACCGAAACAAAACTGACATCCTTTTTTAGCCACAAATAGAGCTTTCTTTTGGTGGTATTTGATCACCTCTGCGGTTTTTATTTTTTGCGCTATAAACAAAAAAAAGCAACAATTTTGAAAAAAAAAGAAATATTTTTTACTTTTTGCTATAATAAATATCCCCCCAAAAAATATAAAAAAACAAAATTTCTTTCTCAGTAGAAGCTGATATATAGTCTTGTACATATTTTTGTTAAAAAAAAAAAATAAAAATCGCAATAAGCGTACATTGATTGGTTTGCGCAAAAGTTATAGCGTCTACAAAATAGGGAATAGATTTATGACATTTTTATTATTTTTTTTTTTTTTTTACTAGTAATGGCGGTGATCAGCGATTTTTAGCAGGACTGCAACATTGTGGCGGACAGATCGGACACCTGACATTTTTGACACTTTTTTGGGAACCAGTGATATTATTACAGTTATCAGTGCTAAAAATACGCAGTTATTGTACTAATGACACTGGCGGGTAAGGGGTAAACATCAGGGGCGATCAAGGTGTTAAATGTGTTCCCTGTAGGTGTGTTCTAACTGTATGGGGGATGGGCTGCCTGGAGAAACACACACATCCGTTTTCCTGCATAGCAGAAAGACAGGATCTGTGTGATCTCCCCTGTCAGAATGGAGATTTGCCTTATTTACACAGGCAGATCCCCGTTCTTTCACTGCGGGGAGCGATTGCGGGTGGCCGTTGGACATCGAGTCCACCCCACCCACTGATTGGCTCCCCCACTGGCCAGTGGGCATGCGCATGCCTACAAACTAGATTTCCCAAGCCGATGTACAATGATGGTGATTTGCGAGAACGAGCCGACCGGCTGCAGTACAATAAAGGGGACTGGTTGGCAAGTGGTTAAATTTAAGAAAACTGGGTCAGCTACAGGGCCTGATGGCTTCCAGGAACTTTATTACCATAAATTCCAGAATATATTGATTCCTCATATGGCTCGGTTCTTTAATGCCTTGCGTGAGGATACTCCCCTGAATAATTTCTAATAGTTTTAGGTACTACAGAAATATACACCATAACAAGAACCCTGGGGAGGTGGGCAACTACTGACCCATTTCTCTTATTGATAATGATCTTAGATTATTTACATAGGTTCTTGATAACAAGCTGTCTGCCTTCATTGGCTACTATATACATAAAGATCAGGTGGGATTTATCCCAGGTAGACAGGGTCCAGATAAAATTAGGAGGATGGTGGGGATGGTGGTGATCCTTGGGAGGGCCTTCACCTGTCTATGGACATACCGAAGGCCTTTGATCCATGTATCGTGGACTTGTATGTTTCAGGTCTTGGAATGTGGACTGCACTTTCTTTGCATATTGGAGGTCCTATATGCTTGCCCTGTAGCTAATGTTAAGGTGTTGGGACACCATTCTGATCCCATCAATATTGCGCGGTGCACTCGTTAGGGTTGCCCCTTATTTCCGCTGATCTTTGTGATCGGGACCGTAGTGATAGCCGTTTGCAAGAATCCGGACAATAAGGGGGTCACCTGAGCATAACTGAACGCTTTTCAGCCACAACATGCTTCTCTTTGTTAACTCTGCCCTCACCTCCCTTCCTAATCTTCTTCGGACAAGAGAATTCGGCACGAGCTCTGGGCTCAGAGTAAACAAGACAAAGGGGTTTATTTACTAAAGGCAAATCCACTTTGCACTACAAGTGCACTTGGAAGTGCAGTCGCTGTAGATCTTAGGGGGACATGCAAGGAAAATAAAAAAAACTGCATTTTTGCTTGCACATGATTGGATGCTAGAAATCAGCAAAGCTTCCCCGCAGATCTACAGGGACTGCACTTCCTAGTGCACTTGTAGTGCAAAGTGGATTTGCCTTTAGTAAATCAACCCCAAAGTCTTTAACCCTCAATGTCAATGTACCTGGTCCTGTGTTTGAACATGTGCAAGACTTCCCGTTCATATGGCAGGACAGTACTACCATATTTGGGAGTTAGCCTCTCTGCCTCATACTCAACGATATACGCTGCCAATTACCCTCCATGTTTTTAATGTTTAGAAGATCTGCTCGCTCATTGGACCCTGTATGATCTTTCATTGTTTGGTAAAATACATGCAGTCAAAATAACTTTATTGCCTAAGTTTCTTTATTGTTTTCGTTCGTTATCGATACCACTTCGCATGCTGGATTTCTCATACTTTAAATCAAAGGTGATAAAATACATTTGGGGCTCTAAAGGTCATAGGCTCACGAGGGGTACGGCCTGGGCACAGGGTAGGCTTTGGTGTCCTGGATCTATGGACTTATTACAGGGCAGCACAATTGATGCAACTGTTGGTAGTTTACTAGTGGTGTTTAAAACCAGACTGGGTCCATAGGGAGAGGCAAGCTATATGGCCCTTCACTACAGATTAGCTATTGGCATTCACCCAAGGATAGGCCCTCAATTATGGCAGCGACATTAGTTACTCCTTTGTGTTATGGGATCGATTGAAAACTAACGCTCCTCTGCCTCACTTGTTTCATAACCCTAACTTCCCTCCAGGTATGGAGATCAGGGCATTTAACCTCTTGGCACCAGCTACCGCCGGACGTTTAAGGGGTTTGCTTATGACCACGTGACCGCCTGTCACATGATCTAAACAACTTTCCGCGAGCCGCCGGTCATTGTGCCAGTAACACGCAAGGCATGCCCTGCCGGCACTATTGCACGCAAATATGCGGCCGCCGAGAGACCGCATATTCGTGTGCGCTCAGCCCCAGAAGGTTAAATGGAGGGCCGACAAAGGATTGTATCAAGCACTTTATTAACCACAATGGCCCTTTTACTCTCTCCCATTGTGTAACTAATTTGGAGAAGCCCCTGTCTGAACAGTTTTACTTTTACCAAATAGCTCACTTTTTACGTTCTCTTAGGTCCCATTCGGTGGAACCCCCTTCTTAACAGCTTATTAAACATGATGCACTAAAGATCAGGGCTCAAGAGGGGGTATATCTCTGTGATATAAGAAGCATTGCTCGCGCCCCACTCCCCCTCAGAGGCAGTTATAGAGAGGGACCTCGATTGTTATGAGGAGCTGGAGACTTGGTGTTCTCGACTTAAGGTCTCCTTTAAAGGGGTCCTGAATGTGTCCCTTATAGAAGCCAGTCTTAAGGTTTTGACTAGATGGTATCCCCTCTCGCTTTGCTAAAATGTATCTGAGCAGATTGTTTTAAAGGGTGCTCGCTGAGAGGCTCCATGTTACACATATGGTGGAAATGCCCGAAAATCAGGGGTTATTGGAATAGGGTGTTTTCCATGCTCCAAAGAGTGATGGGTCTTTCCATCTTGCATAAGCCTCAAATTCAGGCTGGTGGGCCGGCATGCCCACATCATGGATTCCTGACCCGCCATCCCAGAGCATTAGTGTGAAGAATGGAGCTGGCTGTAGAGAAAGCCTGCTTCTGGTATAGCACCGGCTCCTGTCCCAGGTGGAGTGATACCAAATACACTCCCCATTTGGGATAGCAGCAGGCAGCCAGCCACACCGCCTGAGGGACAGCAGAAGGCAGCCAGCCACACCCACCTGAGGGACAGCAGCAGGCAGCCAGCCATATCCGCCTGGAGGACAGCAGCAGCTGCCAGCTACACCCGGCTGGGGGACAGCAACCAGCCATACCTGCAGGAATCCTGAGGAAGAAGTGAAGATTGAGCTTAGTTCTTAATTAAAATTAAAACAGCAATGGTCATATCTGTTCTCTAAATCAAGCAAGGTGCAAGAAAAAATGGCCTAAATAGCACCGCTCAGCGCCAGAAGAAAAACTCTTCCAAAACTGTATGTAACCTGCATAAAACTAAATCTTAAGCTCTATAAACAAAACACAATAGCATTCGTAATTAGGTTAGCAGCTGAAATAAGTATATCAAAAATGAAAACAATAGCATTATAAAGTCCAGCACATCGTATGTCCTTAAAATGCTATAGCAGCGCTCATGTCAGTTCATCCACATGTGACAAGCTTTTATATGATTCCACATATACATACATATATTCCACAAGAAAAAACATTGAAGTGACTTCTTTAAATAGGTGAAGCTCTCGGTACGGTGATCCTAGTTGTTGTCACTTGTGCACCACATACCCAGAACGCCACCACGTGAGTAAGACTCCGCTTAGGAATATCTGGTGAGTGTATACCCTATTTCATGCGCCTTAAACTTTTGTAGTCACGTCGAAGGCATTCCCTAATTCTGTTGGGATTCTATTAGGATGGAGGTATGGATGCTTCAGTGGAGCAGGATCATATGAAAGAGTAAAATTGCCACATAGCATAATCCTTTTTTCAAAATTGTATTGTAGCCAATAGCCCTCCATACATAATATACGTACTAGCTTTTTAAAACAATAGAGCAGTGTAAAGAGTAAATTGTAGCGTAGTCACCAGTCCTGCTGTGTAGGAAGCCGCCTGTATCAAACGAACAGCCACGCTGATTCCTTCCTGATGGTTCCCAGCTGACCGTCACACGCAAACGTCACTTCCGGTCGTCGTGGAGATTACGCAACTGACGCGTTTCGTCACTTCCGAGTGCAACTGAGGGCATGATCTCGCAATGTCGCAATCCGGGTTAAAATAGAATAAGATCCGTGACTCAGCCAATCAACCTATCGTGTACCAATCATTCCTCTCCCTGTGCACAAAACATTATAGTCCGGCAACAAGGGGGAAGAAAGAAAACCACAGGTATTGACAGCCGAGTGACGGAAACCCGACATATTTTTGTTAATTGCAATATAAGAATGCGGTGACAATACTAATACCATACGTTGTTTAACAAATCTGCATAGACAAATAAATATACATGTCTGCCAAAGCAGTAATATCCGGCTACTTAATCAATAGCAAGCCAAAGGAAAACTTTCAAAAGACGGCTGAAATACATTAGGTATACCTTTTGGTATATGCACTAATAGGAAAATTAAGAAAATTAAAAAGATTAAAAGAATTTTTTAATTAATCTGTTAAAAGATATATATATATATATTTTTTGGAAAGATGTTTTGCAATGAACGAAGAAACCCAATAGAAATATCCTCCGAAAATTCCATAACAAAACATCTTCTCATTGGACCTAATTATTTTAAATATCATGGTGTCAATCTACATCGAGGATGCATCACATGGGCTTGAAATTCGCGCCCAGTATTGCAAACCTTTTCATGGGAGGATAAGGTAATTTTTAGTGTATAAAGAGAAGAATTAATTTTCTATAAACGATACATCGATGACCTGTTTTTCATCTGGGCAGGATCAACAGAATCTCTCCAACAGTTCATTCAGAAATTAAATGTTAACAACAATATTACGCTCACAACTCAGTGGAGTAGAGGAGATTCATTTTTGATATGTCAATGTATATCGTCAGAATGACAAATTAGAGACAAAAGTCTTTTTTTAAGCCAACAGCTCTCAACAGTTTCCTTCCAATACAGAGTGGACATCATCCACTCTGGTTAAAGAACATCCCCAAGGGTCAGATCATGAGAGTGAAAAGAAATTGCTCCCAGACTGACAATTTCATCTACAGTCAAAGGTATTGACAGACAGGTTTGAGGCTAAGGGTTATAACCCACAGTTCCTAAACAACATAGTGGAGGAGGTATTAACAATACCCAGAGAGGATTGTCTAAGGGAAACAGCCCCGAATAAACAGAATCACAGTCAAGAGTGGGGCTTTATTTCGGGGTTTCATTCACAGTTTAGAGAAGTGGAACCCATTTTTAAAGAACACTGGCATGTATTACTCTTAGATAAAAAGCTCAATACTGTACTCCCTCCTGTTCCCAAATGTATTTACAGAAAAGCACCCAGCTTCAGTGATAGGGTTATTAAAAAGGTATTAGACCCTCCCACCAGACCTCCCTTCTTTTGGGATAGGGATGTTTTTTTTTGCATGCAGAAGGTGTAGAGCCTGCAGGGAAGCTTCCACACCTATCAGAGGTCTTGAGAGATTCATGTCCACCTCTAATAATAAGATCTTTAAAGGAGGGAGGGGCTGGTTGTGGGCGTTGGGCGAGAGTCTGTGAAGCTCCCCCCTAGTACGATGCAGGCCTAAGGAAAGGCCGTCTAGCCGCCTCCCGCCCTCTCACAAACCCCGTCCTTGGACTATGTGCTGTTGAGGATCGCTGCAGCTGCTGTCCTATCGTCCGCTGAGACCGGAGAGCTGGTGGAGGGAAGGGAGGTGAGCTGTAGCTCTGACACCCGGGGTACCGAACATGGAGCCCGCACATGCGCAGTGATGCCAGTGGTAGGTAGACAGAGCGGAGCGCTGACAGAGCCAGCACGTGGGAACGGCTGAAAAATAAAGCGTGTATTCCCCGGGACCGAAGCAGATGAGCTGATTCAAAGTGTATATCGACTATATTATGTTTTGTGCACAGGGGGAGGAATGATTGGTACACGATAGGTTGATTGGCTGAGTCACGGATCCTATTCTATTTTAAACCGGATTGTGACGTTGTGAGATCATGCCCTCAGTTGAAGTCGGAAGTGATGAAACGCGTCAGTTGCGTGATCTCCACGACAACTGGAAGTGACGTTTGTGTGTCACGGTCAGCTGGGAACCACCAGGAAGGAATCAGCGCGACTGATACAGGCAGCTTCCTACACAGCAGGACTGGTGACTACGCTACGATTTACTCTTTACACTGCTCTATTGTTTTGACAAGCTAGTACGTATATTATGTATGGGGGGGCTATTGGCTACAATACAATTTTGAAAAACAGGATTACACTATGTGGCAATTTTACTCTTTCATATGATCCTGCTGCATTGGAGCCATGCATACCTCCATCCTAATAGAATCCCAACAGAATTAGGGGATGCCTTTGAAGTGACAACAAAAGTTTACCTTAAGGCGCATGAAATAGCAATATCTGGTGAGTGTATACCCTAAGGGGAGTCTTATTCACGTGGTGGCGTTCTGGGTATGTAGTGCACAAGTGACAATAAGTCGGATCACCGTAACAAGAGCTTCACCTATTTTTAATGCTATTGTTTTCATATCAGTTCTCTACACTGATCAGCAGGTGCAGTGAACCTGCACTACTGAGTCATAGACTTCTGTTATTACCTGTGGGTTCGGAGTGCTTTCAGAAACTGTACCACACCTACAAGATATAAAATTCTATGGCAAAGTGCACCTAACTCCCAGGAAAGCCACAGGTGCACTGGTCATCCGAGGAAGGATCGTACGATATTTGGACCGTGTATACACTACTTTCAACAGCTGATCACGACCGTTCATCTGATATTATTCGGACATACACGAAAATTTTCCTTGTACGATTCCAGATGGTACGATTTTCGTTTAGTCAGTATAGTTGTCGTCCGAAAATACAATACAAATACATTACAAAACATGACATCATTTCCGATTTTTTTGTGTTGTACGAGAATTTTCGTGACTTTAATTAGCTATTCAATTTCTACTTGCGACTATTAAGCGAGAACGGTCGTACGATGTTCGGAACGTGTGTACCAGGCATTGGGCCCCTTTCACATGATCAGTCTGATCAGGTCCACCTGTGTTTTTCAGGTGGACCCAATTAGACCCTCCATTCACCTTTATGGAGCGGCAGATGTAAACAGATTTGTGTCCGTTTACACCTGCCTACCTCCAATCCGATCCCCTAAAAAACAAAACAAAAAAAAAAACAGAATGGGGTCCGTCCACTTCTGTCTGGGCGGATAGGATTGGAGGGTCTATAGTCGTGCAGGCTGTGTCTGCTCTGCATAGACAGAGTGAACATAGACCTGTTATTCACCCGCTCTGCTCATCGTGGCCCACGACTGCTTACCAAATTGCTTAGGTGGACCTTGCTTTTCAAAAGGTTGGGCAACCCTGCTCAAATTGCTTTGCTGAATGACCCTCTGGCAAACTATGTCCTACAAGGCAATTGTTTTTTTTTTTTATCCCTCTGGCAGCTAAAAATTACAATTGTGGGGAGCAGTCACTTTGTCTCTGGTGACCGCTTAGGTTTTCTTCCTGTGGTTATTAGGTCTTGTCTTCTTTTTCCTATTTTTCTTACCCTTTTTCCCCTTTCTCCTCTTTTGGTTCTTGTTTTCACCCTTGGGTATTTCTGTTTGTACTGTGGCCTTATTTTCCAGTGCGGCTGATTTGTTTTGCTTTATTTACCTGTTGCAGTGTTTTGATATATGATGACCATGTCTTGTCATATACAGAAGTGTTGTTACCTCTACTCTTTTTGTGTGACTAGGTTGTGTACTGAATTTCATATTAAGGTCCTTTAGGTCCTGCTTCATGTACAGTATCTCACAAAAGTGAGTACACTCCTCACATTTTTGTAAATATTTTCTTTTCATGTGACAACACTGAAGAAATGACACTTTGCTACAATGTAAAGTAGTGAGTGTACAGCTTGTATAACAGTGTAAATTTGCTGTCCCCTCAAAATAACAACACACAGCCATTAATGTCTAAACTGCTGGCAACAAAAGTGAGTACACCCCTAAGTGAAAATGTTCAAATTGGCTGCAATGTGTCAATATTTTGTGTGGCCACCATTATTTTCCAGCACTGCCTTAACCCTCTTGGGCATGGAGTTCACCAGAGCTTCACAGATTGCCACTGGAGTCCTCTTCCACTCCTCCATAAGGACATCATGGACCAGATTAATGTTAGAGACCTTGTGCTCCTCCACAGTTCCTCAATAAAGTTTAGGTCTGGAGACATGCTTGGCAAGTCCATCACCTTTACCCTCAGCTTCATTAGCAAGGCAGTGGCCGTCTTGGAGGTGAGTTTGGGGGTTGTTATGTTGGAATACTGCCCTGCAGCCCAGTCTTCGCAGGGAGAGGATTATGCTCTACTTCAGCATGTCACAGTACATGTTGCTATTCATGGTTTCCTCAATGAACTGTAGCTCCCCAGTGCCGGCAGCATTTATGCAGCCCCAGACCATGACAATCCCACCATCATGCTTGACTGTAGGCAAGATACACTTGTCTTTGTACTCCTCCCTTGGTTGCCGCCACACATGCTTGACACCACCAAATAAGTTTATCTTGGTCTCATCAGACCACAGGACATGGTTCCAGTAATCCATGTCCTTAGTCTGCTTGTCTTCAGCAAACTGCGGGCTTTCTTGTGCATCATCTTTAGAAAAGGCTTCCTCCTGGGATGACAGCCATGCAGACAAATTTGATGCAGTGTGCGGCATATGGTCTGAGCACTGACAGGCTGACCCCCCACCCCTTCAACCTCTGCAGAAATGCTGGCAGCACCCATACGTCTATTTCCCAAAGACAACCTCTGGATATGACACTTAGCACGTGCACTCAACTTCTTTGGTCAACCGTGGCGAGGCCTGTTCTGAGTGGAGCCTGTGTGGAACTGCTGTATGGTCTTGACCACCGTGCTGCAGCTCAGTTTCAGGGTCTTGGCAATCTTCTTATAGCCTAGGCCAGTGATGGTGAACCTTGGCTCCCCAGATGTTTTAGAACTACATTTCCCATGCAGTGTAGTGGAGCATCATGGGAAATGTAGTTCCAAAACATCTGAGGTGCCAAGGTTTCCCATCACTGGCCTAGGCCATCTTTAGGAAGAGCAATTATTCTTTTTTTTTTTCAGATCCTCAGAAAGTTCTTTACCATGAGGTTCCATGTTGAACTTCCAGTGACCAGTATGAGAGAGTGAGAGTGATAACACCAATTTTAACACACCTGCTCCCCAGTCACACCTAAGACCTTGTAACACTAATGAGTCGCATGAAACCATAGAGGGAAAATGGCTAATTGGGCCCAATTTGGACATTTTCGCTTAGGGGTGTACTCACTCTTGTTGCCAGCAGTTTAGACATTACTGGCTGTGTGTTGAGTTATTTTGAGGGGACAGCAAATTTACACTGTTATACAAGCTGTACACTCACTATTTTACATTGTAGCAAAGTGTCATTTCTTCAGTTTTGTCCCATGAAAAGTTATAATAAAATATTTACAAAAATGCGATCGGTGTACTCACTTTTGTGATACTCTGTATATGCTCAGACTGTATGTTAGCACACTGTATTTTTATACATCTTGGCTGCTTGTATGTGATACTTGAAAAAACTATTGACCGTTAAAACATGTTCAAAGGGAATAGACATTTTGCACCTGGAATGAAAGTATAGGGTTCCTTAATTATGACCATAAAAATCTATGGTTACACAATGATTTATACCCCTTTACCTAATAAAAAGGTCCCCCCCCACATAGTAATGCCTGCAGACGGTGAGATCTTGCTGCTCAAGTTCCAAATACTGTACAGAAAAATCTGTGGATGATTTTACCCGCTGACACCAACTCAAAACAGAAGAAAAGGTAACCTAAATTGCAAGTGTTTAAAGGAAAGTAGTAGCAGAGTCTTGTAATAGAAGAGGGGAGGGAAAGAGGCGCCAAGCCGCCATTGGTGTAGCACAGTTTATTATAAAAGACACAATGATACAATTAAAATACACTCACAAAGAAATCTGTGGTGACAGGCAGATGGTAACAGAGTGGGATCACCCAGCGGGAAGTCCAGGGAGTACTGGTGCCACAGGAGAACAAAGCTGCCTTGAGGAGCGGTGCAGGAATCCAGACAATCCAATGGGTAGTCGCCACGAGGAGGGAGACTTGTACTGTTTCATTGTTGGTATAAGCAGAAAAAGTCATGCTTTAAGACAAGACCTGATCTGTCCAAAGTGTGTGCAATTGTAATCTATACAGGTGGGCAAGGTACCACCTAACTCTATATTAAAGGGAGCCTGTCAAGACAGCCATAATTGGAAGCGGCCATTGCTGGCTTATTTTTAAAGGTGCAAGCTTCTAGATCTTTTAAGTCTTCATTCATTCACCATGTAGGCACTGAAGAGAACAAGTATGCCAACAGACTTCACTTTCTACATACTTATAGTAAGCTTCCCTACATACCTCTACCTTTTCAAGCATCCCTTGCCCCCCCCCCCCCCCCCCCCCCACCAGGGTTTATTAACAAAAGAAAACCCTATAATACTGTTTTCGTGCCCAGCCCAGCAACATTAGGGTTCCTTATTCTAAGGCAAAAGCAATGTGTTATACCAAAAATTTGAGCATTGCTGAGCCCAGCAGTTCTGTTAGTCCAGGCTGTGCTATGTGCCCCCAGGGGCTTGTGAAATGTGGGTTACTTCCTCTAAGGCGGCAGTGGTGGGTGGTACTTAATGGATGTGTAAGCACTGCTCAGTCCAGCAGTACTTTAAGTCTAGGATGCCATATGAAGTGCCCTCAGGGGGCAAGTCAATGACAGCCTGGGTGCCCAGGGAGTGGGTTAGGTATCCTGGAAGAAGAATGGCAAGTCTACACGGGACCGTTCCGGAGAGGAGACAAGTATTGGCGTGAGGGGATGTTTTTTTTTTTTTTTCAAACTGAAGGGGAAGACCTTCTCTTTGAAACATGTTTCCCATGATTCCCTGCAGTGGACATAAAACAGGAGGTGATTTGGATGTTTACCAGATGTGGAGGCACCCGTCCCAGTTACAGCACCTGTGGTTCACTGTGTATTTGCAGTAACTGATACCTTCACAGAGGCTTCAACTTGAAGACCTGAGTCTCCGGCTCTGGGACTGTCTCCACTTTGTTACATGCCAATTTTTTCACCTAGAATTGTGAGTGCACTAGTTTTTTTTTTATTTGTGCTACACTAAATAAAGCTTACTCTGCTAGGAGGCTACCTGGCACCCCTTTTTTTCTCTTTGATTTTTATTTATTTTTTTCTTCTTCAACAGCTATTGGGAATTGCACTTTTTAAATAAAAACCAGTACTGGAGTTCAGATTTAGGTGTCAAACATTAACTTAATATACTGCAGATTATGTGTGAATATTGTGATGCTACATATAGATTCAAACCAACTTAATAAATAAAATAACTTTACTATTAAACAATAGCTAAAACAGTTTTTCAACTTTAAACTTTTGAAAGCTGTCAGCTTTCTCCAAGGATTCCAACAAAACATGGAAAATATAAAATACACAAAATATTTACAGAACCCAGTAAGAAAAGTACAGAAAAAACATTGATATACAAAGTTTTGTTATATTAACAGGTGAATACAAAAACAGAAATATCTATAAACTGAGATATGCATGACAAAGCTGAGAGCCTCCGATGTAAGACCTAACATTGCAATAGGGTGCATTATCGAAGTAGGTATGCAAACTGAAGCTTCTGTAAGCCAGCATATGCATAGCTTAAAGCCTTGTGCGCACTACTGTTTTTTATCGTTTAACCCAGTGTGTTGACTGCTACGGTCTGAGCCGCTGTACTAACAATCTGATGTTAGTGCAGAGATCTCCCCTGCTGTTCTATTGTGGTCTGACAGGGGAATGGCCCCCTGGCCAGAACACTCTGGTCAGCGCTCTCAGGCAGACCTTTTTCGATCATGACCAAATGGTAGGCTTCTGACAGACCTGCTGCTGTACACACGGGCTGAAGGTCAGCCGGCTTCTATTGAATCGGCCGATGCCGCACAGCATTTGGCCCGTGTGTAATGTCAAGGCCTGATTATTACATGGTAAGGCACTGTGTATAGCACTGTGATATGCAGGGCAGGAGGAACACCTATTCCTCAAGGCTGGGGAAGGAACATGCTGAGCTGTAATATTTGTCATGTGCATCTCTGTTTATATCTTAGCACTGCCACAATTTTGTATTATAGCCCAACCAATTGAACTTTTACTTTAAATTGGCTAAATACATTCCAGGTGTGTCAAAAGAGAAAATGTGCAAAGTCTATCGGATTGTTTTCTTTAAAAAATCAGCCACAGCCTATTTAGAAAAGCCGGACCCTTGCCAGCAATGCTGCAGAGTGGAACCCTTGCTCTCTGTGGGGGGGAAGCAGGGATTTCTTTGTAGTAATTTACCTGCCTAAGACCCCATACACATTATACAACTTGTGTGTCTGATTTCTTTTAGATTTACTAAAACCATGTAGTGCAAGGGCCTGTCTGATCCCATACAAATTGAAACTCTTAAGGTTTGACCTCTTATTTTATGGTTTTGGTAAATCTAAAGGAAAAAAATCTAAACAAAATTGTATAGTGTGTATAAAGCTTTAGTCAGAGCTCTGTAACTTGCAGGGGGTTTGCGAATTACAGAGCTATAGCTTTAAATCAGTAAGGGGTATGTTAGACTTCTGAAGAGAGCCCACTGCTTCCCCACAGAAAGTAAAGGTCCTTCTCTAGAGTTGCTGGCAGGGAGCAGACTATTCTTCTTTGACTATGGCTGCTTTAGAAAAAAAAAAAAAAAAAAAAAAAAAGACACTGATGCACCTGGAATGTATTTAGCCAATTTAAACTGAATGTTCAATTGGGCTTTAAGAAATTGCCCATTGAGCTTTGTGGCCTATGGTTGCTGAGGAAATCCTGGTACCATCATGGCCTGCACACAGTGGTAAAGCTTGCTGAAATGGAAGTTCCTCAGCTGCTGGCTGCCCACACCTTCATAACCTGTGGGCCAATGTATTGCACAATTCGTTAAAGTAAAACTGTCACAAATGTAGGCCATTCAAACCGAGTATCCCACCCCCATGTGCTCAACCATTACCTCCACTGAAAAAGGCATGTGTACCTAACATTTGGATCCAGAGATTGGAAGCTGAAGGAATTAAAAAAAAGCCTCAGCCTTTCCTGCAAAAGTTCAACTTAACATAATAAGTTATAACTTCATTGAACAATAAGAGGTATAACATAACTTTACTAACAAGAGGCAGGAAGAAGACAAGCTTAAGCTGGCCATAGATGGATCAAAATCTGTCTGGTTCAGCAGGGACCAGGCTGAATTTCGATTTATTTATGGTTTCCACTCGAAAAGAGTAGATCTAATGATTGACTTCTGTCGTACAGGCCTGTTGCAAAACTGTCATTCAATCAGGGGCGGCAGACAATCCACTGCATCGCTGATCAGTGTATTCTGACAGAAGAGGAGTTCTGTCAGAATAGAATGTCCCAAGGTGGAGGATTCCTTCACCCACCTCGTTTGTGTGGATGGGGGAATCCATTCTATTTTTTCTCTGATCAACCTGCTGGCCAATCAGGAAAAAAAAAATCCTCTATAGCCAGCCTTAGCTTTTCTTGAAAAAAAAAAAAAAAAAAAAGTATATTTGTATACAACTTCAACTGCTTATATCCCTGGAGCAACTGATCATTTTTTTTTTTTTTTTCAAAATTTCACAGAAGGTAACCTCTACTGGTGTATTTTTTAGCCTATGTTCAGTTTGAAATGCTTGGGTTTGTGACAAACATCATCAAAATGGACTGTAATCTTCTCCAATCACTTAAGTAGGGTCTTCAGGTAGTATGCTAAAAAATTTAATCTTCTGTTTCTTCATCTTGCTGGCTTCTTGGCAAAAAAGGTAATGTAGTTTGTCCTCGTTCAGGATCTTGCATTCGAAGAATTCGGATGAGATTGCTGGATGGCAGGGAGCTGCAAAGTAACAAAGGACATTACAATGTGCATCCGTGCTGTCTAGTTATTATTTATACAGTTCAGGGGCAGCACAGTGGCTTAATGGTTAGAACTTTGTGTGTAGGGTCATCGATTTGAATCTCAACCATGCATGGAGTTTGCATATTCCCCCATATTTGCATGGGTTTCCTTCCATACCCCAAAGACATGCCAGTAGGTTAATTGGCTCTGGTCTAAAGGGCCATACACACAGGCAGATTATCGGGCACTACTGGCCAGTTCAATAGAAACAGTCCGACATTTGGCCCATGGAACTGGCTTCTGTCGAAGGGGCATGACTATAAAAGGTCTGCCGATCGGCATCCAATCAGTGCACTCAGCTAAAGGCCAGTGGGCGGGGGGGCAGGGGGGGGGGACACACAATAGCTCAGCAGGGAGATCGGTGTATTAGCTACAGATTGTTAGTACAGGATCTCCTGCCGAACTCTTCAATTTTTTTTACCATCCAGGCAGCTGGGTTGGAAAAAAAATTAAATAAAAAAGATAGTGTGTACCAGGCTTTAATTGGCCCTAGATTGTGTATGTATGCGTGTGAGATTGTAAGCTACTTGAGGGCAGGGACTGATGCGAACTGTACAATATATTTAAAGTGTTGCATAAATTATCGGCACTATATAAATACCTCTAATAAAATATATTAACTTTGATTAGGACAAATTCCAGCTAAAAAAAAAAAAAACTAGGTACCTAGATCCGACACACACACAAGAGCGGTTTTAACTACGTACAACACTGACCACTTACTGTACATATTTCTGTACTATGCTTGCAAAGCAGGAAGGAGTGTCAATATTTTTCAGAGTCTGTAGTTCTGTGTATTCTGTACCACTGCACCACGTCTCTATTTATATTCTGTACCATCACTCTACCTCTTCTCTAGAGAACCTTTAATACATTATCTTACAAAGCAGTAATTTCTAGTTCTTGTAAAATTATGTGAATTAAGGCAAACTTTTTTTTAGGATTGTAGGGTTGCCATTGCCATCTTTCTGAAATGCTGATTGCCTGGCAAAGTAATGAAGGCACCCAGAACAACTTGGCAGATCAGCTAAGTCATAAGTCCCAATCTAAATACTTGTTCTGGATCCACAGGGTCAGCATGACATCCAGGTAATAAGTATTTGCAAAAAACAAAAAAGTGAAGCGTTCATCAAGATCAAAATATTGTGAACATATATTAATGACAAAGTGTTAAAAAAAAGTCCTCAAACCACCATACACAGGTGATAATGCATAAAAAAAAAAAAATCAACTTAGCAAGTGAAAAAAGTCCATGTTAATACAAAAAATAGTGATGGTGATTCCCGGAATGGTTCCAGAGGAAAGAAGAGGGATAGGCAGACACAAAAACTCCCCAAGACATCCAGTGGAAGTAAAAGCTAAGGGTAGCTGCTTACCAAAAGATGTTGGCTTTCAAATGAATGAAAAGCCAAATCACGCCTTAGGCCGGGTTCACATTGGTATGACAGGACAGTCGTACCACTTTGGATCCGACTTTGCCCTGCGATTTGAAGTCCGACATGCATCCAACTTCAATGAACAGGGATCCAGGCACTGTGTTTGGTATGAATCTTTAGGGGAAACTCCACGCATAATGTAAAAAAAAAAAAAAAAAAAAAAAAAAAAGACATTTGGTTCCCCCTCAAGGAACATACCAGGCCCTTCACCCTATGTGAATGAGTAAATTGTACCCCTACCCATTCACCTATTAAAAAAAAAAAAAAAGTGTCAAAAATAAAACGCAGTACACAGGTTTTTAAAGTAATTTATTATGGCAGCTCCGGCATCTCTTAGGACTTCTTCGGACTTCTTCTCTGGCTCTTCTGCCTCCTCCACTGTCAGTTCTTCTCCCTCTGTCTTCTGCCTCTGCCGGGTCTTCTCTGCTGTCTTCTCTCTCTTTTGCTGGGTTTCTCCCTCTGTTCTTCTTTCGATGTTGACTCAATGCTCTCTCCTGCTCTAATGCTGGGTGCGCGGTGTGCCACTACTTATATTATCATGGAGCGGGGTCACCAGAGGCCTGTCCCTTATGACTTTACTACCCCATCATGCCGCGGGCGGTGACGTCATAAGGGGCGGGGCCTTCGGATGACATCACCCGGTGACACCGCCCCATGCCAATATAAGTAATGGCACACTGCGCACCCAGCATTAGAGCAGGAGAGAGCGTTGAGTCAACATCGGAAGAAGAACAGAGGCAGAAGACAGTAGAGAAAACCCGGCAAAAGAGCGAGAAGACAGCGGAGAAAAGACCCAGCAGAGGCAGAAGACAGCAGACAGAGGGAGAAGAACCGGAGAGGGCTAGAAGACATCAGCAGAGAAGACCCGGAGAGGGGAGAAGAACCAGGAGAAGATGTCAGCGGAGGAGACAGAAGAGCCAGAGAGGGGAGAAGTGAGCGGAAGAGACGCCGGAGCTGCCTCAATAAATTACTTTAAAAACCTGTGTACTGTGTTTTATTTTTGACACTTTTTTTTTTAGGTGAATGGGTAGGGGTACAGTGTACCCGATACTCATTAACATAGGATGGGGGAAACGGGATCTGGGGGCCCCCTTGTTAAAGGGGGCTTCCAGATTCTGATAAGTTCCCCGCCCGCAGACCCCAGCAACCGACGGCCAGGGTTGTCGGGAAGAGGCCCTTGTCCTCATCAACATAGGGACAAGGTGCTCGCTCATCCCCACCCGCTTTCCTGACATGGCGGGCTGTGTATGGATGGATTTGGGGGGGACCCCAGTCAGTTTTTTCGGTGCAGGGCTTCCCCTTAAAATCCATACCAGACCGAAGGGCCTGGTATGCTCTTAGAGGGGGAACCCATGCCATTTTTTTTTTCAAATTTGGTGTGGAGTTCCCCTTCAAGATCATCAGAGCACATGTTGCATGCCAAAGTCGGATCAGTCAAGACGGCGATCCGACTTTGATTCCACTTCAGTGATATTCAATGGGCTGAAGTAGGGTCAAAGTCAGACCAAAGTAGTGCAGAGCGCATTTTCAAAGTCGGACCAGTTAAGACGGCTCCCATAGGGAAACACTGATTTTCACAGGTCACGCGACATGAGCTCCCAATGTCGGAGCGTTTGTCATACCAGTGTGAACCCGGCCTCAGGGAATGAATCCCAAACAAATCGACGGTGGTTGTGATGGCTCTGGCT
Organism: Aquarana catesbeiana; assembly: GCF_042186555.1. Lineage (NCBI taxonomy): Eukaryota > Metazoa > Chordata > Amphibia > Anura > Ranidae > Aquarana > Aquarana catesbeiana. The sequence continues at coordinate 81,102,234 of NC_133327.1, read as the reverse complement.
CGTGATATTGGGTAGTATATACGATATAAACTACTCATAGTGTAGTACGTAATAACAGTTTATTTAAAAGCAAAAAAATAACACTCAAACAAATAAATCCCCAACAAATCCACGCTGGTTGTGATGGCTCTGGGTGCACTCAGATCCTCAGTTCCACTCGTGATATCGGGTAGTATATATGATATAAAATACTCATAGTGTAGTATGTAATAACAGCTTTATTTAAAAGCAAAAAATAACACTCACATTGTAGAAGGTAAAAACATGCAGCAAAGGACTAGCGTCTCGGTAAAGCGATCGTTCCAGACAGCGGCCGTGGTGATGTCACGTCTGGTACCACCCAACGCGTTATTTCATACGTTCAACGTTGCCACGCTCCTGACGTCAAACTATGATGAAGCGCGTTGGGAAGTTCCAGACATGACGTCACTACGCACCACGGCTGCTGGTCGGAATGATCGCATTGCCAAGACTAGTTCCTTTGCTGTAGCCATACAGACATGCATGTTTTTACCTTCTACAATGCGAGTGTTATTTTTTGCTTTTAAATAAACTGCTGTTATTACATACTACACTATGAGTATTTTATATCATATATACTTCCCGATATCCCGAGTGGAACCGAAGATCTGAGTGCACCCAGAGCCATCACAACCAGCGTGGATTTGTTTGGGATTTATTCTCTAAGGCGTGATTTGGCTTGTCATTCATTTGAAAGCCAACATCTTTTGGTAAGCAGCCACCCTTACCGTTTACTTCCACTGGATGTCTTAGGGAGTTTTATGTGTCTGCCTATCCCTCTTCTTTCCTCTGGAACCATTACGGGAATAATTTTTTGTATTTATATGGACTATTTTCACTTGGTTACTTGATTTTATTTATGTATTATCACCTGTATATGATGGTTTGAGGACTTTTTTTTATATGTTCACAATATTTTGATCTTGATAAGCGCTGCACTTTTGTTTTTTGTATTATTGTTTGGTTATATCTACTGACCTGTGTCAGTAACTGTCACTACTACACTTTTTTAAGCATGGATTTTTCACAGGTTTACAATAAGTATTTGCAGACTGAAATGGTAACAAACATGTTTTATATTTTTTTAGCAATTACGCACATTTTCTTATATCTTCCTAGAGTTTGGCTATAATAAAGAAAGACTTTGAACAATTAACTTTATGTTACCCGCCTCTCCAGAATAAGAGTACCAGGGACATGAGCAGCCAAAGGCCAAGCCAGACCAGGAACATGGGAGCAAGGGACCTCCCATTTTTTGTGACTGAGGTTGGGCAATGGCACTATGCCTATTTTAGATGCACATTGGGCTTTTTCTTGAACTTTAAAAAGAGTGTTGAAAAAAAGAAGCCAGTAATACATATTTCTAAGCATCTGAATTTCCAATTTTAGGCTATTATGATAATGTAGCCCTATATCTCAGTGATAAACATTTTGGGTCTTTAGCAGAAATATCTTATGTGTCCAAGAAAACATACTGGTTGAGTGTCAGGCTGTAAGGCCACTCTAGAGGTCGACCTATGTCTTATCCGAGTGCAGGGCTGATACCCAACCTACTCTACTCTCAAGCCTGCCGCAGGAGGTAACACTGTCTTTTAACAAACACTTTAGCACTGAACTCAAATTAAAGGACGGCTAACAAAGCTAACAAAGACGGCTAACAAAAACTGTAGCTGCTGACCTTTAATAAACACACACTCACCTGTCCCACGATCCAGTGGTGTACTCACCCCAGCAGTTTTCACACTCCCTCCTCCCTCTGCGGTTCCGGTATCTCTACTATTGGCACCCGGCTGTGACAGCTTGCGGCTTCACAGTCGAGTACCCACTGTGCATGCGCAAGCGGTCGCTGCGCTCTTTGGTCCCGAAGTCTTCTAGGACTTGTCATGTGTCCCAGAACACTTCGGGGGGGGGGAGGAGGGGTGGAGAAAACTTCTGCTTTTGATCGCCTAAGGCAACCGGAACGGAAGAGGCAGTGGGTTAAGTGTCAAAATCGGGTACCCACTACTCCCTCCTCCCCAAAAGCTCCATTTCACAAACAGAAGCTGGGGAGGAGGCCTTTAAGCGGAAGTTCCACTTTTGGGTGGAACGCCGCTTTAATGGTGACAGATGTAAAGTATATGTCCATAATTTAGTTTAGGGCTGCAATTTTGTCTTTTATATATTGTATGTTTAGAGGGGTGTTTAGAGGCAGAAAAAAAAAAAAGCCAGACTCCTCGAAAAGCAACATTAACGCCCAGTGTGCATGAGGCCTAAATTACAAGAAAAGCCTTGTAATAGCCCCACATTAGTTTTGCTATACAGCCTACTCTAGGCTTTAAAAAGGAAAACAAATTAGATAGACAGAATCAAATGCAGAAAAAGGACAAGCAAGAAAATCCAAGGCCCTATATCTGTTTTTACCTAAAAATAGAATGCAGCCCTGGCTTTGCTTCTCCACGTAGCAAGAAACAGACAAGAAGAGAATTCCTGTTCTGTACCAGCTGCTACTCAACAGCACATAAAAATGGGTCATGTCAAGAATAATTAAGAAATGACACAAAGAATTAAGAACTGTACTTCCCTGGAGAACTGAGCTCTGGATTACTTACCTAGGGATACTCAATAAAAACAGTGATTAATTATGTTATTTTCAGAGTTAAGAAAGAAAAGATCACTATGAAATGTATAGAAGTGAACTGCAGTGTCTACGTTACACAATAGAGCTTAAGAGTAAGGGTCCATTCACACCAGAAACTGCACATAACTGTGCGTTTTTGACTGCATAATTGCATGCATTTGAAGTGTGCTTGAATGCATTTTATGCTGTGCTAAGCACTGCGTTTGCAGTGCATTCTTTATACATTTTTGGGCTTGGATTTCTTGGCTAATGAATGCACAGTGCGGTGCATTTGAAGTGCATTCCCTGCATTTGTGGTGCAGAAAAATGCAGCACACTCTACTTTTTTTTTTTCTTAACTGCGCTGAACTGCACTGCAATGATGTAAACTATGCCCATAGGATTACCTTGGTTTTGGGCTGTCTATGTGTAAAGAACATAGCACATATCATGAGGGACTCCATTTTAGTTCTAGGGAACCATTTTATGTTTCACAGGAAAATTGAGAAAACTCAAATATGAGTTTTAACTGAAACCCACATTATCTTTAAGTTGTTATCTATAGAAAACCTTCTCAAGGTTGCCTATACATTTTAGCTAGAATATGGAGTTTGGCCTAGCTCATGTTTGTTCTTGATAAGATTAGTGTGTCCTTCACCTGTTAAGAAATACATATATAGTAGAAATGATGCAAGATTTTGTCTTATAACACCAGCTAATAGTTAAATATTAACTGAACCTATTTTCATTTCAATGACATGTATAAGGTTAGTAAAACTCCTCCCATCCCTCAAACTGCATAAATACTGTCCCTTTTGACCAATACAAATTAGATGTCATTAAGTGGCTAAGCAAACCTGTCTCCTGTGTCACTTTATTGATATCTCCAGGCCTGGGGGTCAACGGAGGTCTTCCTGCATTACCTGAACCTATCTGGGTGGTCTTAGAAGCTGAAATCTCCTAACAGAACTGGGGGCTCGTCCTTTGGGAAAAAAAGCCAAAAATCATCTGAAGGTAAGTCTCTATTTTGTCTTTATTGACGAAATATTTCTTGCCTCAGCTCTGATTAAAGCTTTTTAGACCCGTAAATTAGTAGGGGATAAGAACCACGCCAGAGGTTAATATTGGAGGGTTTTTGGGAAACCCACAAAGATAAGCAGTACTGCATACACATATATAGAGACATTCCTTTTGGGAAGGGATATGAAGTGGTTAATGAGGAAATAGACTCCGGTGACCCCAAAATCCTTTGCTTTTTCTTATCTATCGCATTAGAAGTTATAAGATAATCTGTTGTGTGTGTGTGGGTCAGAAGACTGGGTGGTAAGAACAGTCGACTCCCACTGTCAATATGGGTCAGAAACAAGGTAAAGCAGATCCTCCCCCTCTTCCCAATCCAGGAGAAACGTGTAAGGATTTTGTAGCCAGAATTTGTGGTACTAATTATGAATTCATAGTCCCATGGGTTTCAAATTTAGCGGGATGGACCGAAGCCATACACAGTGTAGACCCCTTTCCCCGGGATGGCGCTAATGATGAATTTCACATAGATATGATAAAAGGATTGTGTTTAGGAGATAAGAGAGCTTTCCCTTGGTACCCCGGGGATCCTCAATGGGATATGGATTATATGGAAAAGGGAGGAGAGAACTGGTTAAAATACGCCCCATATTGGTTTCAGAGGGATAATAAGAAACAGAAAAAGCCCACCAAATGTTTAAGTAAGGAAGATTATGCCCAGAAACATAGAGAAGAAGCCGATAAAAAGAGATTTGTCCCTGACCCAATAGCCTCACCCCTGCCAATAGTCAGTCATCCTCCACCCGCATATGTACATGTCTATCCAAGTTTAAGAAAGGAAGATATTGATCTTCTGGCTGGACATTATGCAACCAGACAACGGCAGGTCCCCCCCGCTCCACAACCACAACAGCAGATGCCTCCCGCTCCACAACAAGATAGACAGCACCCACAGAGGGCCCGAGTCGAGGTAGGGGAACCAGAAGATGATCAGGGAGCTATAGGAGGGGTAGTTTCACCACCTGGCCAAGAGCAGGAGGAAGAAGACGTTAAAGGGGATAGAATACTTAGTCCCCCTAAAACAAAGAGTGGAACTGTATATAGTAACACTAACCTTCAAACACCTTTCATGACCATTGGAAATGAATTATTAAAAAAGGTAATAGACATTGAGGACATTGACAGGATAGTAAAACATTGCCCCAAACCCACCGCCTCTGCAGGTGGCACTTTAATTTACTTAAAAAAGGCCTGTAAGGGTAGAAATTACACACAGGAAGACATGCGTCTTATCATTGATGGTATCATAGGACACACCAGTTCCTGGAGCTGGGCAAATGTTCCAAGTATAAACACTATTGACACTGGAAACGCGGGAGCATATGGGTTAAACACAGTACCAGGTAGGGACGCCATGTGGACAGAATTAGAGACTGAAATGATGAGAGTATTTAAAAATAAAAGTTCCCTCCCTACTGCCATAGCATGCAAACAAAAGTCAGGAGAAACTGTGGTTGAATTCTGGAAAAGGTTTCATGAAAATTGGACAACAGAAGCTGGATTAGCTACAACTACTGATGTGGGAGCTTTGTTTATTCAAACTTTTATGAATAATCTAAAACCCCAGTTCGCCTTAGTGGTGAAACAGATGATATCTGAATGGACCACACAGACGATTGACCAATTTCAGGAAACTTTAATACAGAAAGAAGCAGCAGGGTGTTTTGATGTAATAAAAGAGAAAGCAGTGAGTAGCCTTTATCAGGGTGGAGTGCGAACTCAGCCTCCCCAAGATAATGGTGGACAATGGAGCAGTGGAAACAGAGGCAGAGGAAGAGGAAGAACAAGAGGGAGAGGGCATGGTTTTTCCAGACCACCCCAGCAGTCCCGCACATGTTGTTTTAACTGTGGACAACAGGGTCACTGGAGAAATCAATGTCCTTATGAATGGAATAACCCAAACACTCAAGATCAAGATCAAATGCGTACACAGGGACCCCAATCTAGCCAACCGAATCAAGTTGCCCCAAAGCAACAGGGTCCCCGATTCCCTATACAGTGGAATCAACAGCAACTGAAATGAAGCTGCCCGGAAGGTAGTATCCCAGCATTTCCTTTGATCTCACACTCTTACAATGAACAACCAATTGTGACCCTATATGTCAAAAATAGGCCTGTTCCATTTTTAACCGATTCAGGGGCAACTCGGAGCACCCTCAGTGAGGACTACTACAGAGGTGAGACTAAAATTGCTGAACCTTCTATGGGAATTAATGGGATACTTACCAAAACATACAAAACACCACCTTTACCAGTAAGTGATGTTGAAAGGGGAGGTGCAACAGTCTTGCATCATTGTTTCAGGATTATACCAAATTGTCCTGTGAATCTCTTGGGTAGAGATTTGATGGGAAGATTGGGTATAACACTGAAAATGACTACTGAAGGAGGGGTCTTCGTACACTCCAAGGTAATACCAATATATTACACTGAGGATAGTGATCTCCCTCCACCAGATGATCCGGTATGGTCAAAAAGCTCCTTGGATGTAGGTCTTATTTCTTGTACCCCATACAAGGCAGCTTTAAAATCATGGGCACAGCCGGTTTATCACAAACAATACCCCATTTCAAAAGAAAAAGAGGAAGGAGTGGCCCCAATGGTGGAAAGGTTCCTGCAGCTAGGAATTCTTAAAGAGACACTGTCACCCTACAACACCCCCATTAACCCAGCACATGTCAGCCCAGAGGCTGAGCGGTTATGAAGTAATTTTACTTTCTAACCCAAAACTTGAGATCAAATATGCCTCTCCCACTTCTGGCCCAGCTCCAATCCTGAATGCCTTGCTAGGCTTGAAAGGTGAAGAAGATGAGGTAGTGCCTCAACATGAATGCATGGACCTCATCCACCAAGACACATCCCCGAGACCAGACATGTCTTCAACTGCTCTCCCTGGAGCACAGAATGTCTTTGTGGATGGGTCTTGTTCAAGACCAACTGATAACACATACCATGCAGGGTATGCTGTTGTACAGCTGCCTGATAAAATACTGGAAGCAAACCCTGTCCCATTCCAATCAGCACAAGCTGCAGAACTTATAGCCCTTACTCGAGCTTGTCAGCTTTTTGAAGGGCAGGATGTAAACATTTACACAGACTCCAAGTACGCGTACGGTGTCGCGCATGATTTTGGAGTCATATGGAAAAGGCGGGGCTATATAGCAGCAGACGGTAAATCCATCTCACATTCCACGCTTGTCACAAGTCTGTTAGAAGCTATACAATTACCAAGGTCCATAGCTATACTACATTGTAGGGCACATACAGGGCAACAGGATGACATAGCCAAAGGCAACGCCTTAGCTGACAAAGCAGCAAAAGAAGCAGCATCCACACAGCCTGCAAACATACAAATGCCATTACTCTCACCAGAAATTCCTCTTTTGGATCAAACATTGCGTGATCTCCAAGCATATGCCACAGACCAAGACATCCAGCAATGGAACTCAATAGGTGTGCAGACAAACCCAGAAACTGACCTTGTCTGCCAAGAGGGGAGACCATGTATCCCTGTAGCCAGTGCACCCATTTTTATTTCACAATACCATGGGATAGGTCACAGAGGGTGGAAAGTCACATGTGAACTTTTGGATAAGGATTTTTACATTCCAGGTCTTCCCTCTCTCGTTAAGGCATATGTTTCCAGATGCATCACATGCATTCGGAATAACCCTAGCAACCCTCACAAAGCAAAACACGAACATCTGATATATCCATCTACACCATTCACTCATCTGCAGATAGATTTTACACACATGCCCAAACTAGGTAAAAGACAGGAATATTTGCTAATAATAGTGGACATGTTTTCAAGATGGATAGAATTGTTTGTAACTACAAAGGAAGATGCACAAACAGTAGTGAGGATTCTGATACAAGAAATTATCCCAAGGTGGGGTTGCCCACTGCAGATCAACTCTGACAATGGTCCTGCATTTGTGGCCAAAGTTTGTCAAGACCTGGTAAAAACACTGAAAATAGAATGGAAGTTTCATATTCCTTACCACCCCCAGAGTTCAGGTATAGTGGAAAGGATGAACAGAACCATCAAAGATAAGATCAGGAAGGCCACTGGAGGTACGTATGCAAATTGGAAGAAGGTCCTACCAGCTGTACTAGCCGAGGTAAGAATGACACCCTCTAAAAAGACAGGATACTCTCCTTTTGAAGTCTTAATGGGTAGGCCATTCCCCACCCCATGGGCCAGACAGCCACTTATGTTAGAAAGAGGGGACCTAGATCTTATTCAGGAAGAATATGTAAAAAAACTTATTGAAACTTTGGATAAAGTTGAAAGGAATGTTGCTCGCACCTCTCCTTCTTCTTCACAGGAACCTACACACCCTTTCCAGGTGGGTGACACCGTGGTGGTCCAGAGATTGAACCGCACCAAGAAACAAGAGTTTCCCTTCGGACCCCCAACCACAGTGATCGCAGTCACCCGCACAGCTATTTTGGTAGAAGGACAACAGGCCTGGATTCATGCAAGTCGCGTAAAGAAGGTCAACCAGGACCCTAAGAAGCAAGGCAAAGATAAAGCACAGAGAGGTGAAGCAGGTGATATAAATCCTCGAAAACAGAGTGAAGCAGGTGGTCAAGACTCTGAACAAGATGACGTCGCTTATTTCACCACGGACTTCTGGGAAAGCCTTGTGCCTCCTATGCTGGGCTGCCCTGATTGTGTTCCTGCCAACTTGGCTGATAACTAACTGTATTTATTATTCTGAAGATTTGGGACTCATAAAGGGTATTTGTGGGGCCTCTAACACTCTACAACAGAATAATACACATGACAGACACAAGAGAAATGAAAACTCAGAAAGTTTTACAGATAAAATGTTATTGTTGAAGTTTAAATATAGCTACGCCCAGAAATCTGGATTTGAAAAATGTTGGATATGTAGTAAACTCCATCCTAGCACTGCTAGAATCCCCTTAATGGCAGTACCTCTAAACTTCACCCCACTCCTTAATGGCACACCTCCTGTCGTCCTTACAGAAGTCATAAGAACACTTTCAAATAATACCCTTACTTTCCAAATTACTGGTAGAAGTCATTCCCCAGACTGGTGTTTTAGGCTGGGAAACTCCACAAATGGAGCTGAAGTTTGCCAACAAGCTAATATTAACTTTTCAATGACTTCAATTGAAAGCCCTTTCTTTCATACTTCAGAACCTGCCCTAAACACCACTCTAATAAACTTTCTTAACTCCAGTTCCACTTCCACAGTAGGACAATTATTGTCGAGTTTAACTTTTTCCAGTTTTTCTGATGAAATGATGACAATATTCAACAAACGATCCTTAGCTCTAGGAAACAGTATTTATATCTGTTGTGGAAAAATCTGTCACCCTTGGATCCCCACCGAACCCCAAGGATGGTGTTATCTTGCATCCCTAGTCCCCATCATGGGCGTAGTAGGAGATAGTAAGGGAGGACACCTCCTTGAAGCTAGCATGCATCCTAGGTACCCCCTCAAACACCGCAATAAAAGGGAGTTATTTCTTACAAAGGATAAGGCATGGGCTTGGTTCCCCTCATGGACTGGGTGGGGAATAGACTTAATGAAAAGGTTGAATAATTACACTGGAATCATTGATGAAATAATGGAAAAGAATTCTGATGATATTACTAAATTAAATATAGAAACTAGGGCAATTAGAAAACAATTAGAACTACACGAGTTAGCCATAGAAAGCATGAGTGCTGCCTTAACTGGGTTATGTGAAAACACAGAAGATTATGAGTGTTGTACCTGGTTTCATAACACAAGTATGGAGGTACCAGATTATTATGATATAATTGCACAACACCGGAAAGAAGTAAACAAATTACAAGATGAAGCTAGAAACATTGCTAAGACATGGGATCCTTTTGCAAACCTAAGTTCTGGGATAGGAATTTTGGCATGGATAAAGAGTGCAGCCATAACTATAATTATGATTGCTCTTTTTGTTTTGTTCCTATATGCCTGTTATAAGCTTATAATGTGTATAATTGTTAAGGCATCCCGAACCCCTGATCCTGCTGCTGCGAATAGAATTTATCTGAGTATGTATTATGATAGAAGAAAATTTACATAACTGTGAAAGATAGTGAGCCATATAAATAATGTCTCAAAGAGGGGATTGTAAAGAACATAGCACATATCATGAGGGACTCCATTTTAGTTCTAGGGAACCATTTTATGTTTCACAGGAAAATTGAGAAAACTCAAATATGAGTTTTAACTGAAACCCACATTATCTTTAAGTTGTTATCTATAGAAAACCTTCTCAAGGTTGCCTATACATTTTAGCTAGAATATGGAGTTTGGCCTAGCTCATGTTTGTTCTTGATAAGATTAGTGTGTCCTTCACCTGTTAAGAAATACATATATAGTAGAAATGATGCAAGATTTTGTCTTATAACACCAGCTAATAGTTAAATATTAACTGAACCTATTTTCATTTCAATGACATGTATAAGGTTAGTAAAACTCCTCCCATCCCTCAAACTGCATAAATACTGTCCCTTTTGACCAATACAAATTAGATGTCATTAAGTGGCTAAGCAAACCTGTCTCCTGTGTCACTTTATTGATATCTCCAGGCCTGGGGGTCAACGGAGGTCTTCCTGCATTACCTGAACCTATCTGGGTGGTCTTAGAAGCTGAAATCTCCTAACACTATGCAGTTGGAGTGCAGTTCAAAATGCATGCAATGGGAAGAACCACGTTAATGCAATCACGAGATTGCAGACGAGGCGCTTCATTTGCAGGGTTTTGACCTGCTTTGTGGCGCATTCCAAAGCGCTGGACAACTTCCGCCCATAGTATTACTACGGGCAGGTGCTTTGTTTTTCTAGTTAACTGGTTACTTCTGGTTTCCGTATGCTAGTGGTGAACCACAAGTGACGTCGGCAGCTCCGTGGAACGACCGGCCCGAGCGGAGCTGCCTGTAAGGTAAGTATGAGACTCACCCAGCAGTGTATTGTTCTACTCTAATCTATATACAAGTCGGCTCTTACCTCATATATGCTGCTGCTGGACAAGGTCAGTGGGTCATTGCTGGGCACAGCAGGTGTACATGCTTGGCTGGAAACTCAGCACAGGGATGGTGGGAAGTGAACCCTTCATAATGGGTACAGTGCAGCTGCAATTGATGTCACAGTGGCTGCATTTGATGGGCGCAGTGGCTGCAATTGATGGGCGCAGTGGCTGCAATTGATGTTTTTTTTTTGTATTTTTCTGAATTTTTCAGTTTGTTTGCACCCCCAAAAAATTTTGAGCGCCAGCTGCCACTGCAACAGTGTCACTACCAACTTAAGTTAGATCAAGACAATGGTGAAATCCTCAGTACCTCTGCTCAGCACATACATCTTAAATAGGACCTGAACTGTGGAAGCTGAGTCCAAAAAAGGCCTAGGCGATCTGAGCGAAAGTAGAAGCGGGTACCTGTCAAAACTAGCTCGCTATGCGGGCACCTGAGCTGAGCTGCTGCTTTGCGTGTCCATGCAGAAACGGGGCTGCGGCTCACCCCGCCCCCTCTCTCGCCTCATTGGCTCACTGATTTTGATTGACAGCAGAGGGAGGGAATGGCGCCTGTTGCTGTCTCAGCCAAAGAGTAGGGAGAGTCCCGTACAGCTGAGACTCTCGTGCAAACATCGCTGGTTCGAGATGGGGCTCAGGTAAGTATTGGGGGGGATGAGAGGGGCTGCTGCACACAGAAGGCTTTTTATCTTAATGTATAGAATGCATTAAGATAAAGAACCCTCTGCCTTTAGTACCACTTTAAAGCGGAACTTCCCCTATTGGGTGGAGTTCCGCTTTAACGTGGCAAATCCAAAGGTCTGATGTGGAAATCAGCACTGCTCTTGTCATAGATACCTTAAACAAAATTTCCCATCCAGTATAATTACATTATGAAGAAGATGGTTGCACCAGTCTTTGTAAAGAGACTCCAGATACTGCCAAAGACTTACGATAGGTCTTGTCCTGACATTTTTTATCAACCACTGTCATCTTTAACGTATGAATGCCCACATTTGTAGTTCTCCATTTTTTATCTCATTTCTATATTGGACATATCTATACTCATATAATGTTGGATGGAGAGCTCCCATTGTGGCTATTATTTTACATCATCCTCTCTTTCTGCACAGCGTAGATGAAAAGGAAAATAGTAAATGGCAGCTGCTCTCAGGCACATCCCCTCTGGCACCTCATGTAAGGAACTGCTTGTCAGAGTGTTGGAAACCTGCAGCAACTCTCATATCTCAAACAGCTCGTGTGGTGGTTTCTGCCACAAGCAATAACTCAGATGAGGAGCACAGGATCAGCCATGTCAGTTATTATTTGTGTTTGTCATCTGCTAGTCTACAGTACAGAAGCATCATTGGATTTACCTCAAGATCTGTTCTGTTTTCTGGTTCTGCTTGGTTTGTTCAAAGAAAACCATCACAAGACAGGACTGCAGCATTTGCAGAGTAGGCTGAGACACTGCAGAAGTTACTTTTACTCACTCTATTCTGCTAGTAGTGAGTGGTCAGCAGTGGAAGACTGACCATTTCCACATCCTTATTGAATAAATTGTAAAGCTTTTCTTTTTTTTTTTTTTTTTTTTACACAAAATGAAAAAGTTTCAGTTGAGTGAAGCGGAATCTGACCACCACTAGATCTTTGTTACTATGACCCCAGTGAGGAAAGCTTAGTGAGCCCAGTTTTTGCTGGGACATCTTGGAGTGCTAGAACTTCCTAGTAAAAGTCAGTTCAACTTTAACCTGTGATGCTTTTTGACCCTAAAAAAGGAGACCTGGGAAAGGATGGACAAAGCAAGGAGACTGCAGTGGTTCATGTGTCCCTTTAACTGGGAATTTACACCCAGGGGGCTGGAAGGACTCCCTGATGACATCACATTGGCCATCACAGTGGTCACATTAGGGAGCCAGTCTCCAATCATTACTAGAGATTGGGAGAGCTGCCTATGACGGCTTATGTGGACATTAAAAGCTCCCACTCTCTGACGCTGGCCAGAGGTTAATACGTACACGGGGGAAGCACACACACATTTTTCCACTTGCTGCCACTGCCCACCACTTCTCTTGCTAACTATACCCCCACACTTTTGCATTAAACACTACTGTACCACACAATTCTACCTTGACCGTCAATTTAAAGTGTCATTAAACCCATTTAATTAAAAACTATCAATAAATGGACACTATGGGATTCTTTCTGTATTCTGCAAAAAAAAAACTGGTTGATCCTGCTGTTCACCGTCTCCCCCTCCTGCCCATGTCCTCACTGCAGTTGGGGATTTTGCAGAGCAGTGTTGGCAGATACTGCACATGCTCAGTTTTCAGTGCATCTTCTAACCTGAGCATTTTCCCCCTATCACATCTGAGCAGCAGATGAGACTATAGAATCACACATGTGGGTGTATACACAGTGGTAAATGACAGCCCACTCCCTCCCTCCTCCTCCACGTCCACTAACCAGCTAAACACAATGGGGCAGGATATTATGTTGATTGATGGAGGCTTCACCTCCCTCTTATTCTAAGACACAGGCTGGAGGGCCATGACACAGCCGGTGACTAGCAGAAATCCACCCACACCATGATTTTGCCAAAAAGTAATAAGAATACATTTCAAATATATATATTTGTATGAGGATTTAAAACAGTTTGATTTTAACTATTTTTTGAATTCTGTATCCCAAAGGCTGTCTTTTTCTTTTTTGAACATGTGATCTGCAGCAGAGGACTAGAAGCTCCTCCTGCCACTGTTTCCCTACAGACAGGGAAAAATCTGGGTCATGTGACAGCTGTATATCCATCCATTATATATATTACATTCCGCAGACTGCTGTATTCTGTACACTACACTATTGATTCAAGATACTTTGACCTTTCTATTTTTTAAAATTTTTTTTTTTTAGAATACAGAATTTCATTCAGTTCAACAAAACTGGCACATCTTTTTAAAAAGTAGTACATGGGAGAGATAAGAAATTCAATATCTGTTCATGTTGGGTTAACAGATGACGTCCAAAAGATTATTTTAACTTTTATCTAAGGCAGAGATGGCAATTACCTTTTCATAAAAAGTCCAACACGGATACCCCCCTACCTCCTTTGCGTATCTGGAAAGGAGCAAAATCCTAGCCATTATTAACCCAGGATTCTCTCATGGCACCAAATTCCCAGCTGCCATTCTCTGACTCTCTATTCTACATAGTACTCCCTATACAGGGAGGAGCTAAAAGCCATGACAGACTGCAGTCACTATGTAAGGACGGTGGCACTAGAATATTCCCCAGAAAGCTCTAAGCACAGCTCTCATGCCAGAACATCCATTAAGAATCTGCTCACTTAGCAGAAACTGTGTCTCTTTTTAAAAGTTCATGCTTTATTAAAGCAGCCCCAAAGCATCGAGTGTTATCAAATGAAATTCTGGCTTCCTGTTAAGGCAGCTTGGAAGGCCACCAGTAAAGAGCGCATTATCTACTTTAATGCTCAATCGCTTGGTGAGGAGTAAAGAACGGCTTCAAATGTAAGCCTGACACGAGATGCCGGTATATCTGAATGTTTGTATGTGTTAAAAATAATCTGCCACATCACACTAATGTGTTACCTTTCTAACTAAAGAGGAACCCTATTTTTTTTTCTTTTTTAAAGGAGAAGCTATTAAAATTACTAGCCAAAAAAAAGATCCCAGCTAGCTGTCAAAACAAGGGATCAGCAGGGAGCCGCGGCCTGCCTGTTTGTAACATGTGACATGTTACACCCTGAATAGAAGTGTGACATGTTACAAAAGGTGAACTTATCCTTTAACTACTTGCAGCCGTAAGACGTCCATGGATGTCTTCGGGTTTCAGTAGTTATACCAGGATGATGCCTGCACCTACAGGCATCATCCCAGTATGGATCTCTTCAGCCAGTCATTCCAAGTAAGGCAGAAGTGATCAGAGTGGCTAATTAGCCACTTGAACGCTTCTGCAGGAGGAGGAAGGGGGTCCCCACCCCGCTTGCACCGATACCTTTCCCGGGCTCTACAGTCACATTGCAAAACATAGGAGCGATGTGGCCTGCGTCGATTGCTGCACTGAATAGAGGGAGAGGAACTGACGTTGTTCCTCTCTCTGTAACCCCAGAAACCGGGAGTGACGAGTAGTTCGTCACTTCCGGTTCCGCCTCTTCGCTTACCTGGCTGCCAGCGGCGAACAAAGCAGCCGATCAGATCAATCTGTGTCTAATCGGGCTGTGTGGGAGGCTAGAGGAGTGATTTGGGGTCTAATAGACCCCAGATCTCTCTATAAAGAGGACCTGTCACAACCAATGCAGTCAAAAGGGTTGTTGATCCATCCCACCATGCGCAAATGCGAACACATACGTTACTCCAGCACGCGTATGTAAATGGTGATCACACCATACAAGTGAGGTATTGTTGCAGATGTCAGAGCAAGAGAAATAATTCTAGCACCAGACCTCCTGTGCAACTCTAAACTTATAACCTGTAAAGGCGTTTAAAATGTCGCCCATGGAGAATTTTAAGCACTGTAGTTTGCCGCCATTCCACAGGCAGATGCACTTTTAAAGCGTGACATGTTAGGTATCTATTTACTTGGCGTAACACCGTCTTTCACATTATACAAAAATAAAAAATGGGCTAACTTTAGTGTTATTTTTTTAAAATTCATGAGTGCCCCCAAAAAAAATTGCTTTGAAAATCTGCTGCGCAAATACCATGTGACATAAAAATTGCAACACCAACTATTTTTTTTGAAACATAAAAAAAAAAAAAAAAACACTGTTTGGGGTGTTCTAAATAATTTTCTAGCAAAAAAAAAAAGTAGATTTTTACATGCAGGAGTGAAGTGTCAGAATTGGCACATAGTTAAGCACCACAATTCACAGATGTGAATGCACTGGTAATTGGTTGTGGTGCACTGCGCTTAGCACAAAACGTTTATGTATGTTTTTTCAGGCATTGGGGCCCATTTAGGGTAAATTTACTGACAATGCAAAGCATGCAGAGTCATAAAGATTAGCCTTAAAAACTGTCTACAAATTATAGTTTACCATTCAAAGCAAGTCAAACTCTTTTGGAAATGATAGAAAACCCCATACACATCAAGTCCATCTATGAGCCCAAGTAGCACTGATTAAATCTTCCTCTGTCTTCCAGAATAACTTTAAGTTCTGTCTTAATATACATTAAAGTAAACCTAGCATCAAAGATCGCTAATGTTAATCTACGCTACGCAATGTGTATGCTTAACAGGTTATGTATCACAGATCTCCCTTACAATGCCTTCCTCTGCTTTTTTTTCTCTCCAGAAGGATGTCACCATCTTTGTTCAGGCACTATCCACAGTCACGATCTACTTCCTGGGCTGAGATGCTGGCTCTCTGACACTGGTGTAGACTCTCCCCTTGTAAGCCTAGGATCACACTAGAGCTACTAGAGATAATAATGCCTCAGTGTGTTTTTTTAATGCAGTTTTACGCTCCATGCATTCTTTTGTAGAAGACCATAATGCCAAAAAGCATGCACATACATTTTTTTTACAGTATGTGCTCTTATTGAAGTCTATAGGGCCAAAAACAAACCATTTAACACCAAAAGTAAACAGCTGCACAGTTTTAAAAAATGCACTGCATCATGTTGCATTGATGCAAATGGGCACTATAGAGACTAAAGTAATTTCCATGGTTGTACATTGCAGTGCAATAGCGCAATCTGCTTACAACAGAATGATGACATCATCGCAGCCTAGGCAAACATTGACTAGAGCTCAGACTGCTTTTTCATTATAAAAAGTAGAGCTTTTTTGAAAAATTGTTCTAATGTGGTTTGTTGTAGCAGGAATGTGCATGCAGCTTTGTAACATTATGGAAAAGTAGTCAACTTTGAAAACTACAAAAAAATAAAAATAAAAAATCAGGTAATAGTGCAAACAGTGAAGTATGAGTTCCTTAGTAGATATACAGCAGAAAAACCATATTAGTCCTTCACGGGTGCATCAGAGGTTAATTTCTACTGGCTCCAAAACACTCAGTGCAGCATCTAAGGAGACTGAAGAGAGCTCTATTGTAGCCAACAGAGGTCGCTATCTAAGTGTAGTAACAATAGATCTCTAGAACAGCCAAGAGACAGCAGAGGGCACTATCTAAGTGTAGTAAACATATAATTATTGAATAAAAAGACAATTAGTAACTCACATGCATTAGAGGAATAAGCACCTCTCAACAAATATCTCAATCTGATGGTCTGCTGCTGGAACCACAGATGCAAGGAATCCAGTGCACAATATACAGCGGCGACCAAGAAGGAGGAAAGCTCCTCTGACAGTATGGGAACAAAGTCAATGACGTCAGATGCCAGCGGAGTGCAACACGTTTCAAGGCGATCCTGCCTCTTTATGAAGTGTGCCCACCATGTAAGCGACTGCAGTATTTATACACACAATCTGCTAAGGACAACGGAACAGATGCAGCCACATCTTACTGGCAGAACTCCAAGAGACGGGGATAAACATCTACCTTGTACATGCAGAAAAGGGCTGAGGAACAATAGATGTTAACTTAATAAAAATAATAGTAATAAAAAGATAATAAACAATATATAAAGATTTGTAACCTAGCCAACACCAAAATGCAGATACACTGCAAATATTGTGGCTTTTCCCTTATAATAGGATGACTACAAAAGCCCAGCAGAACAAGGACCATATATATGCCTTAGAAATTCCTATTTTGCTGAATTAGCCCTAAATCAAGGTCATATGAATATTATAAAAAAAAAGTGATTAAAAATAAAATAACTGGTTATCTATTTAAACCACATGGCAAGTAACACACTAGTAATATGTTTACAAGAATCAAAATACAAAAATCAGACGTTAAGGAACAAATAAATTCAACATCCAAAACCAAAAAGGAACGACCTAAATTGTGATGACATGGCCAATGATGACCAGCAAGTTCCAGTTTGATGGGGATTTCTACATTGAAAGGACTGGCACAGCCTTGGGAGGAGCACATTTTTCTCCCTGCTATGCCAGCCTCACAATGAGTTCCTTACTGGGAACTCAGCAGATATGGTGTAGTAATCCCTTTGCAGGACATCAGATATCAGAGTGATTTGGGAGGGTCCCTGTTCAATAAATATTATATATATATGTATATGTATATGTGTATATATATATATATATATATATATATATATATATATATTACACTTAGATCGTGTCCTCTGCTGTCTGTTTGCAACTTTGAAAATTGGAACTGCTAAATATTTCCTTCATCAAATTTGTCTACTGTTTAGCTATTATAAATGTGTTACCTCATATTCTGTGGGGTTAAAAGAATGAACTGGCGAAACCTCTGAGAATCGGCCATGGTAAGTATCATATCCATTGATATTCGCCTATTCACCATGTCCTGCAAGGCATAATAAAATAAATATTTAATCAAATTTGCTACTTAAACATTACACTAGACAGGAGAGTGAATTACAGAAAGGATTTTTACCTTACATTAAAGCCAAAAAATGCAATGTTTAGCAATACACAGTACTAGGCACCTTTGATTAATACCCATGACATAAATCAGCGTATGCATGTGGAGAGTGACAGAGAGGGGTGGGGAACAGGCAGGAGTTCTGCCGTCCAGGTGACAGAGCTGCAAATGTTGCTTGGAATTTTTATACAGCAAAGGCACTATGTTGTCAGTTCAAACAGGAAGAGCGCACTGAATTTCTGTCAGATTAACAGGTATTTTTCAGTGCTTGCAGCATTATTAAAACAAAAATAAACTGAATGAAACAGATGAACATTACCATGTATACATCAAATTCATCCAGACACCGGAAAGGTGATTCCGCAATCGACCATAGAGAAAGAACAAAACAAACAGTTGCAAATGATCGTTCGCCTCCAGAGAGAGACCTCATGTCAGATAATGAAGCCTTACTAACTTCTCCAGGCTGGACCTGAAAGGAAGAAAAGACACTTCAGTGACTCAGTGCAATACATACTATAGTACGGATTTACACATATGCTGCAGAGGCATTCCCATAAAGCAAAGAAGTCATGTATGGGGTCTGTACTGTAAACTTGTACTGAAGTCTACAATACCGTATCACTACATTATCATGCCCTATATAAGGCTTGTACAGTGCCTTGCAAAAGTATTCACACCCCCCCCCCCCCTTGGCATTTTTTGTGTTTTGTTGCCTCACAACCTGGAATTAACATGGATTCTTTGAGGATTTGCATCATTTAATTTACAGAACATGCCCACAACTTTGAAGATGTTTTTTTTTATTGTGAAGCAAACAGCAAATAGGATAAAATAACAGAAAAAGTCAATGTGCACCTTTTGCAGCTATCACAGCTCCAAGTCGCTTTGGATAAGTCTCTATGAGCTTGCCACATATTACCACTGGGATTTTGCCCATTCCTCCTTGCAAAACTGCTCCAGCCCCTTCAAGTTGGATGGTTTGCGCTTGTGACCAGCAATCTTTAAGTCTGACCACAGATTTTCTTTTGGATTGAATTCTGGGCTTTGACTAGGCCATTCCAACACATTTACATGTTTGCCCTTAAACCACTCCAGTGTTGCTTTAGCAGTGTGTTTGGGGTCATTGTCCTGCTGGAAGGTGAACCTCTGTCCTAGCCTCAAATCACACACAGAACGGTACAGGTTTTGCTCAACAATATCCCTGTATTTAGCACCATCCATCTTTCCCTCAACTCTGACCAGTTTCCCAGTCCTGACTGCTGAAAAACATCCCCACAGCATGATGCTGCCACCACCATGTTTCACTGTGGGGATGGTGTTCTTTGGGTGATGTGATGTGTTGGGTTTGTGTCAGACATAGCGTTTTCTTTGATGGCCAAAAAGTTAAACTCATCAGACCAGAGCACTTTCCTCCATACATTTTGGGAGTCTCCCACATGCCTTTTCGCAAACTCAAAACGTGCCATTGGTTTTTTGCTGAAAGTAATGGCTTTCTTCTGGCCAATCTGCCATAAAGCCCAACTCTATGGAGCGTTTGCTGTTGTGCCATTTGGTTATGATAGATTTGATGGTGCTCCTAGGGATCATCAAAGATTTGGATATTTTTTTATAACTTAACCCTGATTTGTACTTCTCAACAACGTTATCCCTTACTTATTTGGAGAGTTCCTTGGTCTTCATGGCAGTGTTTGGTTAGTGGTGCCTCTTGCTTAGGTGTTGCAGCCTCTGGGGCCTTTCAAAAAGGTGTGTATATGTAATGACAGATCATGTGACACTTAGATTGCACACAGGTGGACATCATTTCACTAATTATGTGACTTCTGAAGGTAATTGGCTGCACCAGAGCTTTTTATGGGCTTCATAACAAAGAGGTTAAAAAAATACGCACATGCCAATTATCAGTTTTTTATTTCTGAAAAATTGTTTTATGTATATATTTTTCTAATTTTACTTCACCAACTTAGACTATTGTGCTCTGATCCATCACATATAATTCAGATTAAAAAAACACTGAACTAAAGGCTGTAATGTAACAAAATAGGTAAAAAGCCAAGGGGGTGAATACTTTTGCAAGGCACTGCAGTTTGAAACACATGACACCACATCTAATGCATCGCTGCACATAATGTCAAGCAAAAGACAAGTGCTACAGTATAAACACATAAAGACACCGCATTATGTCATGTAGGCTTCAGCAGCAGCATTAACAAATAGGCTGCATCTTCATATAGACTTCTGCTGTACAGAACATCATCACAGTTAAATTGCATAAGTCCCCTTTCACATGGGCCAAGTTCACCTGTCTTTTTTTCAGGCATACTTGCATGAAAGCTCCATGCAGGTTAATTGGGAGGCGGATGGAAACGGACTTGTGTCTATTTTCATTTGCATATCTCTGAGTCTGTCCAGCTCTGGGGGGGAAAAAAAGGGCACTAACTCCTTTTCTTTTTTTTTTTTTTAATGTTTTTCATTCCTTGTGATAGCAATGAAGTTGATTTAAAAAAAAGAAAAAAAAAAAAAAGATAGTGTAAAAAAATTAACTTAAATAAAATAAAACTGTTTTTTTTAAAGCTCCCCCATCCCCACGCAAATGCGCACGTAGGTCTCGCACACATATGTAAACAGCTATTGCGCCACACGTGAAGTATCGCTGGGAAGGTCAGAGAGCAAGCAATAAGTCTAGCACCAGACCTCCTGTGAAACTCTAAACTGGTAACCTGTAAAGGCTTTTAAAAAGTTGCCTATGGATAATTTATTAGCTGCCATAACCCCGGGTATTTTTAAAAACGGCGGGCGGTCCGACACGAGATAACTTTTATCGGTGGTGGGAGAAGTGCCACGATCCCATCCTTTCCCCTCAGAGGCATAAAGTCGAGTGAGGGAATGATGGCCCCCACTCAACTCCATACCATTGGATGACGGAAGCAACGTCAAACGTCACTTCCGCCCAATGGTCTTAAAGGGAGAAAACATTTTTATTGGGAAAAAAAAAAACTTTTTAAAAAACATGTTTTATTGCATTTTAGTGTAAATGTGAGATCTGAGGTCTTTTTGGCCCCAGATCTCACATTAAAGAGGTCCTATCATGCTTTTTTTCTATTACAAGGGATGTTTACATTCTTTGTAATAGGAATAAAAGTGATCCAAATTTTTTTTTTTAAAGGGACAGTGTAAAAATAAACATAAATAAGAAAAAAAAATGTAAAAGCGCCCCGTCCCGACGTGCTCGTGCGCAGAAGGGAACACATACATAAGTCGCGCCCGCATATGTAAACAGTGTTCAAACCACACATGTGAGGTATCACTGTGATCGTCGAGCGAGAGCAATAATTCTTGCAAAAGACCTCCTCTGTAACTCAAAACTGGTAACCTGTAGCAATTTTTAACCACTTCAGGATTTGGAAAGATTTGCCCCTTCCTGACCAGAGCACTTTTTGCGATTCGGCAGTTTGTCGCTTTAACTGACAATTGCGCGGTCGTGCGACGTTGTACCCAAACAAAATTGACATCCTTTTTCCCCCACTAATAGAGCTTTCTTTTGATGGTATTTGATCACCTTTGCGGTTTTTATTTTTTGCACTATGAACAAAAAAGGAGTGACAATTTTGAAAAAAAAAATGCTATATTTTTACTTTTTTGCTATAATAAATATCCACAAAAAATATAAAAAGAAACAATTTTTTCCCTCAGTTTAGGCCGATATGTATTCTTCTACATATTTTTGGTAAAAAAAAAAAAATCGCAATAAGTGTATATTGATTGGTTTGCGCAAAATTTATAGTGTCTACAAAATAGGGGATAGTTTTATGGCATTTTTATTATTAATCTTTTTTAAATTACTATGGCGGACACATCAGACACTATTTTGGGACCATTGTCATTTATACAGCGATCAGTGCTATAAAAATGCACTGATTACTGTGTAAATGACAATGGCAGCGAAGGGGTTAACCACTAGGGGGCGATGAAGGGGTTAAGTATGTCCTAGGGAGTGATTCTAACTGTGGGGGTGGGGGGGGGGTGGGCTTCAACACACATGAAAGCAATCACTGCTCCCAATGACAGTGTCAAGTCACAAGGCAGAATGGAGAAATGCCTGGTTTACAAAGGCATCTTCCCTGTTCTACCTCTCCGTGACACGATCGCAGGCACCCGGCGGACAGAGTCCGCGGGACCCGCAGTCACGGTCAACGCGGCGGGCGCGTCCCCGCAGCACCGCTTCTTAAAGGGATGTACCTGTACGCCCTTTTGCCCACCCGAGCCATTCTGCTGATGTATATCGTCGTGCAGCAGTCGGGGAGCGGTTAAACTTCGCCTATGGAGATTTTTAAGTGTCAAAATGTATCGCCATTCCAAGAGTGGGCGCAATTTTGAAGCATGACATGTTGGGTATCAATTTACTCGGCGTAACATTATATTTCACAATATAAAAAAAATTGGGCTAACTTTACTGTTTTCTTATTTTTTAATTAAAAAAAGTGTATTTTTTCCAAAACAATTGCATTTGTAAGACTGCTGCGCAAATACAGTGTGACAAAGTATTGCAACGACCACCATTTTATTATCTAGGGTGTCTGGAAAAAAAAAATGTTTAGGGGTTCTAAGTAATTTTCTAGCAAAAAAAAAAAAAAAAAAGATTTTTAATTGTAAACACCAAGTGTATAAAATAAGCCTGGTCCTTAAGTGGTTAAAGCACTGTCACACAGTTCAAAATTCAGCTGGTTCTCGCTGAACTGGCTACATTTTAATCTGCCTATGCCCAACCCAATACTGCCGCTTCACTGTCCAGTCGGCAGGCTCGTATTTCCTTAATCAGGATGATGCTGGACATGACTGTGCCATTAAGCAGAGCCAGCCTGGATTACAAATGTGGTGGTAAAGAATAAAAATAAAAAAAAACACCTGCCGACATAACAGTTCATATACATGTAGTATTTCAATTGCACATATGTGTATTTTTCTGTAACTCTGCTTTAAACACTACCTAACAGTCATCTCTGTTCTGATTTAGTGAAAAGTATAAAAATAAGAAAACTGAATTGTAAAGTTATACACAAGTGTTAGGACAGTATTTAGGCCTCAATGCTCAGAATACAGATCTGTGTATTACATACTTTACTGGTAAACAAATCACAGCACCTGTTTTTCCATTCCCCAAACTGTGAGGACCTCTAGTGGTGCTTCATTTACTATACAGCAGCTGTGTCCTGTACATACACATGTAGGGTTTACACAATGTATGGCTAGGTTCACACTGTGGCTGTCTCCGAAAAGAAAACCATGGGGGATAGTTTTTCAGAGGGAGGCTAAAGGAGTGGCTTTTTTGGGTATTCAGAAGGAGATCCTGCCACCTCCTCAATTCCTTTTTTGCCTTTGTTTCTTTTGTAGAATGGCAACTTAACGTTGAACTAATGCGCTGCAACTGCAAGCCAAGGATTTGGCTTGCGGTTTCAGCTCAGACCCCTTCAGCTGTATGTTTTAGGAAAGCAGTAAAATCATGCCTGAACCACCGATTTTTACCACCCCATGAACGCCAATGGGAAAGAGGCGTTAAAATGGACACTTGCCATCGCTTTTGACAGCTGTTTTAATATTAGATTGTAAGCTCGCAGGACCAGGGCTCCCCTAACCCTCTAGTAGTGAATTGTATTGTTGCCGTTTCGTCTCCCTTTGTATTGTAAAGCGCTGCGCAAACTGTTGCGGCCATATAAATCCTGTATAATAATGTTTTTAGATTGCCATATTGATTCCTTAATTGCCCATTTCGTATGCATTCTATTGATTTTACTGCTATTGTAAAGTGGCATACACAAGGACAAGTACAGGTCCCTTCCTTCTCCCCTGCATTCAGTGACCCTTATGTTCTGCTTCAGTTTCGCTCATTTGATGTTTTTTTTTTTCTGGTATTTTCTTCAAATTCCACTAAATCAACTACTTTGAGCAATCATTTGTGTTAAAAAAAAATTCACTGCTCTGGTTTTCACTGCCCTATAAAATTTACCTGTCAAACACCTTGGTATCCATCAGAAAACTAGCAAGAAACAATTTATGAAGCTGCCCTATCTACATAGTTGTTTATAAATAATTTCATATAAATACTGTTTGAAAATAAGGTTATTATAGCACAAAGATGATTGGAAAATGTAATCTTTAAAGTATAAATAAAAGGGTCCTCCCCCCCCTTTAAAATAACAAATATATTACACTTACCTGCTCTGTGCAGTGGTTTTGCACAGAGCAGCCCAGAGCCTCTTCTTCTGGGGTCCCCCACTGGTGCTCCTGGCTCCTCCTCCTCGGGGAGTGCCCCCATAAGAAGCTGCTTCCTATGGGGGAACTCGTGCATGCTCCCTCCCGAGCTGCCTTGTCTGCATCCATTGACCTAGACAGGGTGGCTCGGTCCCACCCCTGCCACAGAATTTGATTCCATCAATCTGTGCAGTAAGGTGGAACAGCAATGTGGTCTCATACACATTGCTGAATCGGGATCGGGCTCAAGTATAAGGAAGGGCTAGGGGGACATGTGCAGCACAGAAGGTTTTTTTTTCACCTAAATGCATTAGGGTAAAAAAAAAAAAAACCTTAAGGCCCCTTTCACACTGGGGCGGTGGGGGCGTCGGCGGTACAACAGCGCTATTTTTAGCGCTGCTGTACCGTCGTTCTTGCAGCGGTATTCGGCCGCTATCGGTGCGGTTTTAACCCCCGCTGGCGGCCGAAAAAGGGTTAAAATCCCTCGTACAGCGCGGCTATACCCGCGGTATTACCGCGGTATAGCCGCGCTGTCCCACTGATTTCAATGGGCAGGAGCGGTGAAGGAGCGGTGAATACACCGCTCCTTCACCGCTCCAAAAAAGCGGTTTGCAGGACTTTTTTCACTGTCCTGCCTGCGCACCGCTTCAGTGTGAAAGCCCTCGGGCTTTCACACTGAACAGCGGAGGCTGTTTAGGGACGGTTTTCAGGCGGTAATTTTAGCGCAATACCGCCTGAAAACCGCTCCAGTGTGAAAGGGGCCTTAGGCTTTACAAACTTATTAAAAATCATTGTAAACCCACTTTTTCAACTTGTACCTACAGGTAAGCCTATAATAAGGCTCACCTGTAGTTACTGTAAATATCTCCTAAACTTGCACTGTTTAGGAGATATTCACACTGCATGCAGCCGGTGACGTCACTGGCGCATGCGCTCTGAAGGTCCAGCATATTGCGCTGGACCTTCAGAACCGGTGCTGAACGGCGGGAATGAAGTCATCGCACTCCTGACCACTCATGTAGCTGGAAGCCGCAAACCCGAAAGGAAGACTGGGTGAAGATGGAAGCCCTGTCAGCGGTGACAGTGCGCCGCTGGAGGGCTTCGTTTTAAGGCAAGGCTCGCATAATGTGCTAGTATGCAATGCACATTATGACCGCCTTGCAGGGGAAGTTTTTTTTTTTTCTTAAACTGTGGCTTACTAACACTTTAAAGTGTTACTAAACCCACAACAGTAAAATCAGTCTGTATATGCAGGTTATACTCACTGTGGAATTAAGGGGTTAATCCTCTGCATTGTGTAAAAAGGCCGTTTTATCCTGTATGCACAGATCCTCCCCCTCCTGCACTGTCTATCTGGGGAAGGCCAGCTAACACAGGCAGGGTAGCCAACCTGCACATGCTCAGTGGTGTCTTTTATGCTGGAGAGAAAACAGTTTCTTGTTCTCAGAGCTAGCCAGGTCACATTACATTGGCATCACACATGTGGGCGTGTATACAGGCAGTAGTGAAAATCTCCTCCTTCCTGAACTCTCAGCACTGGAGAAACTGTGCAGTCCAGAATGTTCACTCAGATTATGGCCGTGTTTACTTTAAATACCCCATATTGTGCAGATGAAAAAAAAAAAAAAAAAGACGACTAAATAGACTAAAAACAGGATTTTTTTCTGTGACATGATTGGATAACTGAAGTAAGGTCTGTCCATGTGTCAATGTTATCCACAATTGCATCGCGGTGTGGTTATTGAATAACAGCCACTATCTACAAGTTAATAGCAACTTTATAGGACAAGTATGGTTTGCCCTAATGCAGACACCTCACAATGTACTTACGGTAATAGAGAGCGTCTCATTTTTGTGGTCAAATGAGATTTTCCCAGAGTAGCCTCGCTGGGAGAGTAAGGAGTCAAAGTAAAACTTGCATCGCAAACTGAGATACCTGTGCAAGACAGAATGAGGAAAAAAATAAGTCTGTTATATTAGAAGACATTTACATTATTGCAACATTTCTGTTTGTTCTTTTTCTCCTAGCTTATGCTACTGGGCAATTTATCTCCTCAACTCATTTGCAACCCACTCTCTTCAATGTGTGAAAAACTAGGTGACTGCCAACCAAAGGTTACCAAGCAATTTTAATAAATGTATGAAGACAATCAATCTACTAAGAAAATTGTGCAATCAGAGATTCAAGGTAACAGGTGAAAGCAAATCAGTGAGCTAATACACAGCATTCACTCCCTTCATCATGTGGCAGAGATCCAACTCAGTGGCTGGTTATTAGACCTAAACTCTGTTACGCGCTCCGCCACAGCCAGTATTTTGCGAACAGGGCCAAGGACGAGCAGACTTCTTCCATTTGGGGCATATGTCCCTGTATGCATACAGCCCTGTATGTGAGTAACACCAGAGGAGAACAGGTCGGGCAGCACAGTGGCTAAGTGGTTAGCACTTAGGTTGTCTGTTCGAGTTTGCATGCCTCTGTGGGTTTCCTCCAGGTGCTCCAGTTTCCTCCCACACTCCAAAGACATGCTGGTAGGTTGACTGGCTCCTGTCCAAATTGGCCCTAGTATGAGGTTGAATGAATGTGAGTTAGAAAGTCTTCGATTGTAATCTCCTTGGGGGCAGGAACTGATATGAATGTACAATATATATGTAAAGCGCTGTGTAAATTGTCAGCGGTATATAAGTACCTGTAATAAATAAACAGGTCCTTCACCTAAGGATACTACAGGAAAAACTGGAGTTTCATAGAGTGGGCGGGGTTATAAAAGTGTGCTCTAGGGGTGGCCACGTTTTTTTGAAGGTGTCCAGTCACCTAGCGGTAACCTGCATATAACCCAGGGGGAATACCAGTCCTGTACAAAAAAGATAAGCCAGTTTTCTTATTTTCCTGGATGAGAGAGAGAGATGAAGTCCTTGGGCGTTCAGAAGATCCAAGGTTAAGTAACAAGATTTGCAACTGTCTTAGCAGAGACCGTATCAGCTACATCAATTAAGTGGACATTGGGCCATGACTAAATATAATGTCACCCTAAGATAGTTTTCACCACACACAATGGTATCATGAATACAGATGCTGTCTTTTCACATTGCCCTTACAGTAAGGATATTCACTGCGTCACTCACAGGATAACGCGGCAAGCATTAATACAGATCAATTAATTTAGGGGGTTAACCAGCACTGAATACAAAGCAGGCTAGTGGAAGCAGACAGGAAGATAATGCAGACATTTTATAAGGGTCACACAGCACAAATTAAATATGCAGACAAGGAATAGAGAAGAACTGGGAACTGACAATTTGTTTCTCCTTAGTGAGGACATGAAAAGCAATAACCTATGTGGCCCCCCAGTGGCGCATGTAGAAATCACATCTTATAGAACTGCTTAGGTGCAGCCTGAACTGGAACATTTTTTGGTTGGTGAACAGAGACAGGTGGAACAATTCTGCTCTTTATATCTTTCATGAGGAAGGTAAACAATTCCTGTAACAAATTCATTTAATGCTTTCCTGACCATGGCGTTCAATCATATGCTGCTACAGGCAAATGTCTGCCCATAAAAACAATTATTTATTACCCAATCACAAACACGGTGTGTAAACTGGAAAGTTGTATAGTAAATTTAACAGAGAACCTTGTATGCTCTGGAATAAAAAAACAAGGTGCGGACAGCTAACCTAGGGAAACTGCTGTCATAAGTCATGGCATATGTGGCCCTTCACAAAAAAAAGGCCTGGCCTTCACTTGCCATCTCTATTTATTGAGGGTAAAAAAAGTACGGTAGTAAGGAGTGTTGAGGACAGAGAGATGAGAAGGAGCTAGTGCTCTGTACCCCCCTTCACCATTACAGCACACAGGGATATAGCCTTATGGAGGGGTTCAGGTACAGTTGTATGCAAAAGTTTAGGAACCCCTGACAATTTCCGTGATTGTCAAATATTTGGGCGTTTGGATCAGCAATTTCATTTTGATCTATCAAATAACTGAAGGACACAGTAATATTTCAGTAGTGAAATTAGGTTTATTGGAGTAACAGAAAATGCGCAATATGCATCAAAACGAAATTAGACAAGTGCATAAATTTGGGCACCCTTGTCATTTTGTTGATTTGAATAACTGTAACTACTTAGCACTGATTAATTGGAACACACAATTGGGTTGGGGAGCTCATTAAGCCTTGAACTTCACAGACAGGTGCATCCAATCATGAGAAAAGGTATTTAAGGTGGCCAATTGCAAGTTGTTGTTCTCTTTGACGCTCCTCTGAAGAGTGGCAACATGGGGGCCTCAAAACAACCCTCAAATGACCTGAAAACAAAGATTGTTCTACATTATGGTTTAGGGGAAGGCTACAAAAAGTTATCGCAGAGATATAAGCTGTCAGTGTCCACTGTGAGGAACATAGTGAGGAAATGGAAGACCACAGGCACAGTTTTTGTTAAGGCCAGAAGTGGCAGGCCACATAAAATATTGGAGGGGCAAAGGCGAAGGATGGTGAGAACGGTCAAAAACAGCCCACGGACCACCTCCAAACTTACATCAACTTGCTGCAGATGGTGTCACTGTGCATCCTTCAACAATTCAGTTCACTTTGCACAGGGAGAAGCTGTATGGGAGAGTGATGCGAAAGAAGCCTTTTCTGCACACACGTCACAAACTGAGTCGCTTGAGGTATGCAAACGCACGTTTGGACAAGCTAGCTTCATTTTGGAATAAGGTGCTCAAAGATTGAGTTATTTGGTCATAACAAGGGGCGTTATGCATGGTGGCAAAAGAACACAGCATTCCAAGAAAAAACACTTGCTACCCACAGTAAAATTTGGTGGAGGTTCCATCATGCTGTGGGACTGTGTGGCCAGTGCCGGTACTGGGAATCTGGTTAAAGTTGAGGGTCGCATGGATTCCACTTAATATCAGCAGATTCTTGAGAATAATGTTGAAGAATCAGTCACAAAGCTGAAGTTACACCGGGGCTGGATATTTCAACAAGACAACGACCCAAAACACTGCTCAAAATCTACTCGGGCATTTATGCAGAGGAACAAGTACAATGTTCTGGAATGGCCATCCCAGTCCCCAGACCTGAATATCATTGAACATCTGTGGGGTGATTTGAAGCGGGCTGTCCATGCTCGGAAACCATCAAACCTAACTGAACTGGAGATGTTTTGTAAGGAGGAATGGTCCAAAATACATTCATCCAGAATCCAGACACTCATTACAGGCTATAGGAAGTGTCTAGAGGCTGTTATTTCTGCTAAAGGAGGCTCTACTAAATATTGATGTGATTTTTCTGTTGGGGTGCGCAAATTTATGCACCTGTCTAATTTCGTTTTGATGCATATTGAGCATTTTCTGTTAATCCAATCAACCTCATTTCACTACTGAAATATTACTGTGTCCCTCAGTTATTTGATAGATCAAAATGAAATTGCTGATCCAAACACCCAAATATTTATAACAAGTGTAAGGCTGACCGCAGGTCAGCCTGTTATTGTAGGAGGAGTCAGGCTGCATAAAGCCTGCCCTCCTTCTTCTCCTTGCTTGTGGTCGTAGGATCTCGTGTGCGTCTGACGTCACTTCCGGGTTTTGTCTCAGCGGGAGGATGTGCGGCGGCGAGGAGCGAGTCTCCCTGTGGTAGCGGCGGGGTTGCAGGTTTGAAGGAGGGGGGGGGGGCACCGCTCGTGGTGACCGCTCTCCCTCACACTGTCCTCCTCGCCCGGCACGGCGCCCCTGTTGTGCTGGAGGGGATGGTCAAGGTCCGGCTCGGGCTCCTCCCCGGGGGGGGCGCTCATGTCTCCCGGCTGGTGGGGGGCAGGGTGTGTGTGCGCTGCGGGGGGGCTCTCGGTCGCTCTCTGGGCACTCTCTCTCTCCCCTCCTCCTCGCCGGGGACCTGTTGCTTGGGCTGTCTCTGGCCCGCCCCCTCCTCTGCTCTATGTTGGTGATGGCTGGGGCTTCCTCACTTCGCTGCTCCTCGTGTGTGCTGTGTCCTGCTCAT
This sequence comes from Aquarana catesbeiana, assembly GCF_042186555.1. Taxonomy (NCBI): domain Eukaryota; kingdom Metazoa; phylum Chordata; class Amphibia; order Anura; family Ranidae; genus Aquarana; species Aquarana catesbeiana. The sequence goes on along the minus strand of NC_133327.1, from coordinate 81,071,787 downwards.
CGCTGTCATCCAGACACGTGGTCGCCCTCCCTCTCCTCCCCGTTCATCACCTCCAACTGTTGTTGTTATTGGCCATCTGTGTCCCCAACCATGAGATTCCCTTCGCTTCCTGTCCCACAGCAGGTGGTCACTGGTCTCGTGCTGTCCGATTGCAGTTCTGGCCCTGGACCTCCTCTGTGACTCAGGGCATGCAGCCTGTGGAATTTTTTGATTATCGCCTGTGGAGATTTTTGAGGGTGGTACTTTGTCGCCGTTCCACGGGCGGGCGTGGTTTTTGAGCGTGGCATGTTGGGTGTCGGTTTGCTCGGCGTGGCATTGTCTTTCCCGGTATGGAAATAATTGGGCTGGCTTTGCTGTTGTCTTGTTTTTTGATTTAAAAAGGGTGTATATTTTCCAAAAAAAAAAAAAAAAAAAAAAAACCTACCACGGGATTCCCTTCACTTCCTGTCTGCGGCAGGGGGTCTTTGGTGGTTGCATGGGCTGGCGCTCCCTATTCACCCCTGTTCTGGTGATGGTGCGGAGTGTGGAATTTTGCCTCCTACTGATCGGTTGCAGTTTCGTATGCATTTCATGGTTTCTTGCTATTTGCGATTTCCCTTAAACATGCAGGACGGATTCATGAGAATTCATGGTAACGCATGTGCAAGCACAGGGTTCAGGGGATAATTCAGGCTGGGGGGTGGCAGGACACTTGCTCGTTGCCTGTCCTCTCGTTTTTTTTTTTCTGTGAGGGTCCTTTGGGGGTATGTAATTTACAATTTCTCATATAATTTGGTTTCTCATGCGATTCACAGTTCTCTTGGGTTCTCATGCATTTTACAATTTATATTTACGGTTTCTCATGTATTTTATGGTTTCATGCGATTTACGATTTCTCATTTATTCACGATTTCTCATGCATTTTACGATTTACATGCGATTTACAATTTCTTATTCATATTTACGGTTCCATGCTATTTACGGTTCGCATGCATGTTTAGTTTCATGCATTTTACGGTTATCGTGCATTTTACGGTTCTCATGCGAGTTATGGTTTCTTATATAAATAATGGGTTATTATGCTTTTTACAGTTCATGTTTTTTACGGTTTCAGAAAAATTTACGGTTTCTTGTGCTTTTTACGGTTTCTCAGGTTTTTACGGTTCTCATGCATTTTACGGTTTCTCATGCATTTTACACGTTTTAAGGCATTTCACGGTTTTATTATTTGTGGTTTCTTATGCATGTTTTCAATCTCTCATGCTTTGTTATAGTCAATTTACATTTTCTTATGCAATTTATGTTTCTCATGTTATTTACGATTCTCATCATGCAATTTCCGGTGTTCTCATGCAATGTTCGTTTTCTTATGCAATTTGTCATTTGCCTATTCATGTTTCTTACATTTCTCGTGTTTCCCATGTTACTCACGCCTTACATGGTTCTTACGTGTTCTCTTGGTTCGCAGGTTTTCCATGTTTCTTACGCTTCCCACGTTTTCCATGCCTCGCACATTTTGTTCATGCTTACGTCTTCCCATGTTTCTCACGTCTTCCCATGTTTCTCATGTCTTCCCATGTTTCTCACGGTTTTTCACGTTTTCCCATGTTTCTCACGGTTTCTCACGTTTTCCCATGTTTCTCACGTTTTCCCATGTTTCTCACGTTTTCCCATGTTTTTCACGTTTTCCCATGTTTCTCACGTTTTCCCATGTTTCTCTTGAGTGTTTCCATGCAGTTTACAGTGTTTTCATGCAATTTTTTACAATATTTTCATGCAATTTTTGACAGTGTTTTCATGCATTTAAGGTTTCTCGTGCTATGTGTCCCTTCTTATGCCTTTTCATGTTTCTTACATTTATCATGTTTTACTTTCGTATGTTTTCACGTTTTTTCCCTTGGTACTCACGTTTGTTTCTCTCGTGTTTCCTTGTTTCTCACGTTTTCCTTTGATTCTCGTTTTCCCTGGCTTCTCTCCTTTTCCCATGCTTCTCTCATTTTCCATTGTTTTCTCTCGTTTTCCATTGTTTTCTCTCGTTTTCCATTGTTTTCTCTCGTTTTCCATGGCTTCTCTCGTTTTCCATGGCTTCTCTCGTTTTCCATGGCTTCTCTCGTTTTCCATGGCTTCTCTCGTTTTCCATTGCTTCTCTCGTTTTCCATTGCTTCTCTCGTTTTCCATGGCTTCTCTCGTTTTCCATTGCTTCTCTCGTTTTCCATTGCTTCTCTCGTTTTCCATTGCTTCTCTCGTTTTCCATTGCTTCTCTCGTTTTCCATTGCTTCTCTCGCTTCTCTTGTTCCCAGGCTTCTCTCGTTTTCCCAGGCTTCTCTCGTTTTCCCAGGCTTCTCTCGTTTTCCCAGGCTTCTCTCACTTTCCATGCTTCCCTCGGTTTCCCATGTATTTTACGTTTATGTCATATGTTATGTCTTATGTTTGTCAGTTTTTTTTTTTTCGTTCGCTGCATTTCTGTTAGTTAGGGCTCACATTCAGGGTCTGTCACGTCCACAGATCTGTACAGGCTGAGGTTTCGTTTTTAATTGATTGTTGTCCCACAATCTTCTCGCCTGTTTCCATACGTCATACGTGCACGTTCACCATTACACTTTTACTTTACCCACCTCTGTCTGTGGGTATCTTAGCCCTGAGTGTTCGTTTTTTAATTTCCTGTCCAGGCGCTGCAGGTTGCTCGGGCTCACTCACTGCATGCAGTTGGGGGGTGTCATCATTAGGTTCACATTCTTGCGCTTTTGGTCTTATCATTCCTGCACCCACATCATCATTGTCAGGTACCAGGATTATTATGTCTTGGGGCTGCTTGTTATGTATGTTATTTGGTTGCTGTCAAACAGCCGGGTTGTTCATGTTCTACCACTGTTGAATACCCATCACGTCTATGGGTTGACAGATTGAGGTGATCGTTTTTAATTGGCTTGTTCGGTGGCAAGTCTCCTCATCTGTTCTTACGCTGTTTATGTATTTCATACAAACTCACGTTTCTCATGCAATTTACGTGTCTCATGCAATTTGCGTGTCTCATGCAGTTTACGTGTCTCATGCAGTTTACGTGTCTCATGCAGTTTACGTGTCTCATGCAGTTTACATGTTTTTTGCAATTTGTTGTTTCTATGATAATCTCACTTATGTTTCTCTCATTCTTCCAGGTTTTCTCATGTTTTCCCAAGGTTACACTCGTTCTCATGTTTCTCACGCTGTTCATCATTCACGTTCTCGTGCTACCGGGGTTTTTTTTTTTCATGTAATTTGCGGTTTCTTGCAGCTTCGGTGCTTAGGCGGCTTACGGTTTGTAGCTCGCATAATATATGTGTTTCGTTCTTTCTTGCAGCTACGTTCCTGACGCAGGTTCTCAGCATGCTCACGTTCTTTCGTAGTTCATGTTGCTGTCCCAGTGGCATGCCACTTACGCGGAGTAGGTTCCCAGGGGACTGGTTTTTCCCTCTGGTATGCACACGACCTGTTATTTCCTAGTTACTTTTGGCTAGGATTGGCGGAAGCATGGAACTATGGTAAGTCAGCATGGCAGCTCCAGCAGCTTTTACAGGCTCAGGGGGTTAGTGGATTCCGAATTTTCTCAAGTCTCTAGGTCAGGATCAGTAGGCTTCCTACTTGGTTCGGTTTTTGGCCCTTTTATCACGTATCGGCATGGCATTGTCAGGCCGTTTATAGTTGGGCTCAGCTTTGTATGTTGTTGGAGACCCCGACAGACTTTCCTTATTTGCTGCGCATTTTATTAGCAATCCTCAGGGTTCTTGAGGAGTAGCCCTCCTGCTGTGATCAGCGGATTTCTCACCATGGGTCAAATTTTGCCGTATGGTATCTATCACATTCTCATGGTCTCCTTCATGTTGGGTACCAGCCACGTGCTCAGGGCAGGCTTATACCCGGTTTGGGGCATAAGTGATAGGAGCAGGTTCGGTGTATTTGTGCCAGGGACCCCAGCCCGTTGGGTAGGGGAGGTCGTCTTGTTTCTCTGGGTTTGGCCCAGAGCCATTTTTGAGATACCATAAGCATTTGTTATTTGATAGTTATACGTAATTTCAGTAGGCTATAATTTGGCATCATATTCATCCTACTGGTCATTTTTGGCCCCTTTCAGGCATACTGACCATTTGACCAGGGCACAACTCAGGTCTATGTTCTTGTTGCTTTTTGTTCCTTGTTACACTATCCACAGATTGACTCCGAGTACAAGTGTAAGGCTGACCGCAGGTCAGCCTGTTATTGTAGGAGGAGTCAGGCTGCATAAAGCCTGCCCTCCTTCTTCTCCTTGCTTGTGGTCGTAGGATCTCGTGTCCCACCCACCCATTCCCTTTTTCTTTTCTATTTTATTTTATTTCAATTCATACTTGGGTATGCCCCCTTTCAGGCATACTGACCATTTGACCAGGGCACAACTCAGGTCTATGTTCTTGTTGCTTTTTGTTCCTTGTTACACTATCCACAGATTGACTCCGAGTACAATCATGGAAATTGTCAGGGGTTCCTAAACCTTTGCATACAACTGTATCTATAGGCATTTTAAAAGTATTACCAGGTCCATTTCCAGGCAGGAACTAAAAAAAGAACTAAAGATACACTTAACCACCAGATGGTTTTACCCCCTTCATGACCAGACCATTTTCTGCTATTCAGCACTGTGCTACTTTAACTGGTAATTGCACAGTTATGCAACACTGAAATGTATCTCATTTTTACTAGGCTTTCAGCATGCTTATAAGTGGACACCCATGTACAATGCCTTTGTTAGTTCAGATATTGTGCCATCTTTTTCAGATGTTTGAGTGATAGTGTATGTTCAGCTGTTGACAGCGATTTCATGATGCTGGATTGTATCCGTTTACTTACAAAAAAAAAAAAGAAAAAGAAATGCATATCATTATTTTCACACAAGTAGCGCTTTCCTTTGGTGGTATTTCAAACAATAATGAAAGAGCAGCACCAGATTCTCATTAGAATGATAAAGTAATTTATTCCATAAAAACAAATAGTACACGTTAAAATATTGGTGATCAGCATGGATGGAGGATGAAAACACCACAGGGTTGTCCGCAGTGTGATGGATGAAGAAACGGCAAGGCTGTCAGTGTATGAGCCTGTCCCTATGCCTCTAGCCAACAGGGAGATTAAAAAAAAGTTTTTTTCAAAGGAGTGAAACCTGTTACCGCCCCCAGCCCTGCCCCAGTCCCCCTTCTCACAGACACAAAGGTGTTATCACAAGGTACACTGCTCCGACTGCACCGAAAACTGGCGGGCTTTCTGACAGCTGTCATTATCTGATTTCCTTGATGCCGGCTAGTGGGATAGCGCAGGCTGATACATTGACAGCCTTGCGGTTTTCTTCATCCATCACACTGCAGACAACCCTGTGGTGTTTTCATCTTCCATCTATGCCGATCACCAGGATTTTAACGTGCAAGTGTACTATTTGTATTTACATCATTCTAATGAGGATGTCACGCTGCCATTTCTTTATTGTTTAAGCTCCCTGGATCTTCCCAGATCTTCACCTGGCTAGCTGCAGGATCCTTGTGTATTGGAATGAATCTTTGTCCTCACCATGCTGACACCATAGACTGCCGTTTGTTGGGTTGGACCTTGTATGCTTTACTGGTGTGTGTTTTTTATATACTTTATCTTTTGGTGGTATTTAATCACCAGTGGGTTTTTTATTTTTTGCTATTCAAATGAAAAAAAAAAAAAATCTACTTTCTGGTATAAAACATATCCAATAAAAATCAAAATTCTTAATACATTTTGGCCAAAATGTATTCTACTACATTTTTTTGTTAAAAAAAAAATCCCAATAAGTGTATATTAAATGGTTAGTATGAAAGTTACAGCATCTACAAACTATGTTATATATACTTGAAAACTGTATAACTGTATGTCTAAAACAATTCTTAAAGCGGAGTTCCACTCAAAAATGGAACTTCCGCTTTTCTGGTTCTTACCCACCTCTGGTGTCACATTTGGCACCTTTCAGGGGGAGTGGATACCTGTATAATACAGGTATTTGCTCCCACTTCCGGCGATCTACGCCATATCCGGTCCCTCCTCCGCCCCCTTTGTCTTCTGGGAGACACACAGGACGCAAGGCTTCACTTCCCGATTCCTTACTGAAGATGCCGGCACCTGCACCCAGGGGGCCAAGGAAAAGATCGGCTTCGGGTGAGGACATCGGGGGTGCCCTGGAGAGGTAAGTGTCCTAATATTAAAAGTCAGCAGCTGCAGTATTTGTAGCTGCTGACTTTGTTTTTTTTTTTTTTTTGGCGGAACTCCGCTTTAAGTACTGATAGCCGCTCCCATTTCTTGAGGGCCTTAAAATGCCAGGACAGTACAAATATCCCCCAAATGACCCCTTTTTGGAAAGTAGACAGTCAGAGGTATTTAGTAAGAGGGGAGGGAGGAGCGGCGTGCTGACGTCACCACATACCACGCTGGTCCCGGAAGCAACGGGCAGCATACTCGAGCCGGCCGGCTTATGTTTTTAACAACGCTATTGATCTACATTTTAACTGTAAGTGCATTACTTTTTATACAATAAACTCTGTTAAAAGTATTACGCTATGGAAGCCTTTTTTATATATCCTTTAATGGGGGATGAGTGCCTATCAGCTTCATAGAAGATACCCTGTGGGGAGAACCTAAGGCGCCATCCAGATTCAAAGACCCGAAGCTGGGGTAGAAAGCCACAGGCATGCATGATCTCTTTTAAAAAGAGATCATAGGAGCTGGTAAGCGGCAGTATTTTCATTGGTGGGGCCAATGACAAAGCAATGCTGCATGTGTGATAAAATAAGTTCTTGTGAACCTCGCCAACAATTAGTTTCCTGTCTAAACTTGGGAAATCTCTGGTTTAGAGAGCACGCTGAAGGTTTTCTTTAGGGGGGAGGTATTAATGTTCATAAACTGCATTTAAAATGCAGGACAATATGCTATTGTTCTGAACTTTTCATCTCACTTCACAAAACCATGGGAGGGTGACTGGTCATCGACTAACTCTACCTAGTAAGCAACCCCAACGTGATCCATGAAAACTACAGACTGAAGTGTTTTTCCCTAAAAGCTACTCCTACTACTACTAAAGGTGTCCAGGGTCACCCAATACAAATCGCCTGCCAAATTAGGAAACACTGCCAAATTCAAACAACTAGAACAAGAATTCTTGATCTCTGCACAATATAAACTCAACCTCACTTTGGACCTTAACAATCACCTATCCACCATTCAAACAAAAGCACAAGGCATTTCTACATTTATTAGCAATCCTGGTAAATTATTCCATCTGTTCCAAAAACATTTAAACAAACTATACCAAACCTCCATTACCTTTGATAAACCCGTGGCTGAAACATTTCTTTCAGAATTACCTCTATCCAACATTCCTGGAAAACCCCCATCTCCCTTACAGAGGTTTTGTCAAGGATAAAATCTATGATAAAAAAAAAAAAAATTGTAGGTGGCCTTGACTACAAAAACTTTGCGCTCACAAACTTCTTTACAATGTACCTCAGACAAAATGGGTAACGGAGAGAATTTTTTGAAAGCAGTCACCTGTATGATACCCAAGTCCAACACTGACCACCACACTTAGTGATCAAACTACTGCCTGAAATCTTAGCCCAAATTTTGGTGACCCTACTGAATGGAGGAATAGGTAATCTCCACCTTATTCACATTTCAAATAAAAAAAAAAAAAAAAAAAAAAAAATCGCCCATCTTTCCGGTAAGCCTTAGTCATTAAAAGTCTTTGACCGAATTTAATGCTTCTCCTAGACCACTGGGAGTTTGGACCCATCTTCAGGACATGGGTAAAAGCTAGAGATGCACTGAAATTTTGGCAGCTGAAACATATTGGCTGAAAACTGAGTTTTCGGCAATCCGCCTATAGAGAAAAAAGGTGCTAATAATGGCACTGGAAACTGTGCTTATGGTGTATTTTTTCAAAAACCACATCAAAACCATAATACAGGTGCGTTCTCAATGCATTTAAATGGGGAGGTGCGTTTTTTTTTTTTTAAATTAACTGAAAATGCCGCAAGCAAGATTTTTAACACCACAATGGAAGCACAAGGGACCAGTGTGAAGAAGTTAAAGCAATGCATTTTTCTTGAGCTTTTCTTTCTTCTTGATAATGGCGGACAATACAATCAAATTTATTTAAATTCATGCTCTAAAATTAAAAAGTCAACTATAATACAATTCTATATAAAATATATATATATTTTTTTTAAACGGTCATGTTCGGTTCCGGTTAAGTGCAGCCTGCATTTTTGGTTTCCGCACCAACATTTCCATTCGGCGCACCTCTAGTAAAAGCTATTCATCAGAGCCCAAAGAAATCTGTACAATGTCTGGGGTTCTGCTCACCCTACCTTTGAGTGGGTAGAGGAACCAGACAGAGCTGTCCATTGTACCCACTCTTGTTTTTCTTGGCAAAAGAACCCCTGGCAATGGCCATGAAATTGAACCTGAACATACTGGCTGAATGTCTCTTTGAAGACAATGTTATAATGTTATTAAGTAACCAACTTATCTCCCCTGTCTAACCATCTAGCTGTCCTAAATAACTGTAAACAATTCTCAAGTCCAAGGCCAGCCATAGACGGTTCGAATCTCAGCCAAGGTCCGAACCATGTATGGGCAGGCTAAATGTACCAAGTTGTTTGATCAATCAACTTGGGCACAACTAGCCCACTGGATTTTGCATGCGTTGATTCCTAGCAACTGTTATAGCCACTAGCAATAAATCCCTGTCTTCTCCCAGAGGGGACAACTCCCCCCCCCCCCCCCCAAATCCTTTTCCAACTGAAAAAATCCTTTTCTAACTGAAGCACTGGGGAGGTTTATCTGTTCCCTACATAGCCAACTACTACACATGGGAGCAAATACCCCAACATTCTGCCCCCCCCCCCAGTGGGTAATTTTGCAAGCTCTCAAAACAGTACTCATTTTGGTGGGTATATTACTCTGGATCCCCCATATTAAAAAATCCCATAATTAACCACCCACTGCAAATTTGGGACACCGTCAAATATTCTGGCAAGGGAATGTGCCCCCTTGTGCCCTGCTGGCTAAAGAAAATAGATCATCTGCAACCCAACTTCCTTGGCACACAGGCCAGTTGTATAGAATGATCAACTTCCAAGCGTCTGGATAATTGCAATAAAGAGAAAGGAGAGTGACATGGGGTCTCCGAGCCCTTGTAGGATCCCATCATATGCTCATAGAAGGTGAACTGTTGTAGTAGAGGGAAGAAAGGAGAAAGGAGGAAGAACAACAAAAGAGGACGAGAGAGGAGTAGAGGTATGGGGAGGAGCATCGCAGAGGTTCTTAGGACCATAGCTCAATGATGTGTAGATGAGTCTAGGTCTCATAAATCCAGTAGACAGCATTAAAAATTAAGTGGCATAAAATTAGAGATCCATGAGTCCCAATTTTTTTGAAAGCTATGCATTGTAAAAGTGAGTTTAGCCGTCACTCTGTTGTTAATGAGCACCAAATGGATTTTGGCTTTTACTGCTGCCAGAGGGATGTAGTCTGAAAGCCATGGTTTAGCTATCATTTGTTTAGTGTAGGGCCAAAACAACTAATCGATTAATCAGTAACTAATCCATTTTGAAAATAGTTAACTATTTTCATAATCGATTAATCGGCCAGCATACAGAATGCATTATTTTCAGTGGACAAATTGGACACTTTTGACACATTTTTGAGATCATTGACAATTATACAGCGATCAGTGCTATAAAAATGCACCGATTACTGTATAAATGTCATTGGCAGGGAAGGAGTTTACACTAGGGGGAGATCAAGGGGTTAACTGTGTTCCCTAGGTGTGATCTAACTGTAGGGGGATGGGACTGACTAGGGGAGGAGAGAGATCGGTTTTCGTACTTAGTATGAACACACGATCTGTCTCCTCTTCCCTGAGAGAACTGGGATTTGTGTGTTTACACACACAGATCCTGGTTCTCGCTCTGTCACGAGCAATCGCGGGTGCCCGGCAGTCATCGGCTCCGGGCATACGCTGCAGGCGCGCCTCCTACAGCATCTTAAAACGGCCGATGTACAGTTACGGTGGCTCGCCCAGGGGAGCCAACCTGCCGCAGTATAACTGCAGCGGCCGGTCAGGAACCGGTTAAAGACTGTGTGCAGGGAAGAACAGCATCTGGACCCAGAGAAGGTGGAGGCTGATAGACTGGTGGTAATAGAAGGCATTACAATTACATTTAAAGTAAACGTTTACCAGTATTGTGCATTATATTTAAAATGATTAAAACGAAAGAATGGCATTTGAAAATTTCTCTTGCTTTTACCATTCAGTTTTAAAATTAATGTAATTTGTGAACGAAAAACCGCATGTACGTTCTGAAAATCCCTTTGACCAAGAAGTTTTCTATTCTGCTTCTTCTAATTTTCCCATCACTGTGGTCGAAAAAGAACATCGATTTGACCCCGCTAACGATTAGAAAATCAAACGAACATTCTTAAAATTAATTTTTTTATTTTTTTTTTTGAAGGAAGATAATGTTTTTGTATGGCCAACAGATAACATATTGCAGTTCTGTCTGAAAATCGGCAAAACCGTCTTTCATTTTTTTTTTCTTTAAATAAAACATTTGATCTGAGTCTGATGATATTTACCAGATTCAACCTCTAATAGTATATACAGTACATCTCTTCTGTCTGTTATTCTCAGAGTGGATTAAAGATTTTGCTCCCTAACCATATAGTTGGTTGTTTATATTTACAATTGCATATAGATATTTAAGAATAAAATGCCTTTTATTTTATACTTTACATATTAACTAAATTATACGACACACTTTTTTTTAAAGGTTTTATCGAATAAATCGGCCAACTAATCGATTATGAAAACAATTGTTAGTTGCAGCCCTAGTTTAGCGGCTGTAAAAATATAGGTTGTCAGCCTAAACTGATATTTGGAAAGCCCAGCAGGTTTTGAGTTGAGTAGTGCCTCACTAGGGAGCATTAGGATATTGACCCCAAAGAGACTTTGTATCATGTCATAGACCTGCATTCATAGAGTCTGGGAAATTGGACATCTCCATCACATGTGAGCAAACCTGCCGGGTTTTGAACAGCCATAGAAGTGTAACGTGCGATTTGAATTGAGACTAAATACCACCAACGGTACAAGAGTCTGTAGTTTGTTTCGAGGGCAAGCACCTTCTGGGAACACGACTTCAGCTAACATTTTTAAGCAGTCACAGCAACAGTTTTGTTCCTTTTGGGGATAAAGATTTTACATAAATGTAAAATGTCAATTTTAAATTGTTTGAATCAACCCCCTAACTGCTACATCTGCAGGACAGCTTATTCTGTTGACAAACAAAAAGACTTACTGGCCGGATCACCAGAAGAAAATAAAAGGAAAAAAAGCCTAAAAAATAAAATGAATGCAGCCATCACATCTAAGAACTGGTAAGCCACAATATAATAAAAGCTTGCTTTTGGGTTATCATACCACTTTAAAGCCCTTTAAAGCCCCAAGCAATTCAATCCAATTACAAATTACTTATGTACTGGTACATGTCCCACAACATTTGACACATCTGTACACCCATATACACATCTGATGGCAATGTCTGAAAATCAGTCAATATTGGAATGGTGTACATCAACTTGCTCATACATGCCTGGGGAAAATTTGCCAAAAAAACCTGTTAAACCTGAAACCGGAAAATTGTATGAATAATTAATTTTGCATAATCATTTCTGAGCACCGCAGCTAAACAAGTTCTTACCAAAGCATGGTGGTCTTCGACTAGCCAAGTAAAACAGAAAATGAACTGGCTTCTCCTTGAAGTGGTTGTTAACCCACTTCTACTAAATACTTCCATCCTCTCTGTACTATTATAATAATTGTCCATGTGCCTGTGTTCTGTAAAAAATCTGCCTGATTGTACCTATATAAGCTCAGCTCCAGCGCTCAGCTGACTGTCGGCTCTCGGTTGCAGTGGGCGGGACCGAGCCCTCCCGCTGACGTCAGCCGGGGAGGAGGGGGAGAGAGGAAAGAGATAGTCGACAACCAGCTGAGCGCCGGGAGATGCGCTCATATAGGTACCATTGGGCAGATTTTTTACAGAACACAGGCACAATTATAATGGTACAGAGAGAATGGGAGTATTTAGTAGCAGATATGAGCGGGCACTGGTATGAGCAGAGACAGGCAGAGAGAGGAGGGGGAGAAGACCAGAGACAGAGAGAGACAGATAGCAGGCTGCAGCTTATGGAATCGCGCAAACTGACCACGGTGTCAGGATTATCGTGGTCAGTTTGCATAGGGGAGGGTATAGCCAGGCAGGATCAGCCAGGTATTTCAGTTGATATGGGGGTCCAAACGACACAGCACGAGCCCTGTGCTGTACAACGTCCTTTAAGGGAACAGGATTTTTTTTTTGGGTTAACAAACGCTTTAATTAGAAAATGGCAGTGACACTTAGAGATTCTGTTTCTCAGTTTAAGCAGACCTTGGATCAACTATTTACCAATTGACTGTTCGCTTGCTTTTGCTTTTTAAAACCTTTAATGAAAACTGGCACTCTCGCACTCCCTTCTCCACCCATACCCGCTACTTCTCTTGGGAATCCTTTACAAACCCCCTCTTATTACTTGTTTACAATCCCCTCTCAGTCTATATGGGAGGTAGTAAATGTTCAATTATTGATCACTAAAACGTTATAGATTCCCTAGACCTATGGCATTTATCAATATATAACTTAGGATCAATAACAAATGCTTTCGCTCTCAAGGAGGGCATACCTGTAAAAACTCTTATCAAAAGTCTTAAATTCAATGTAACGGTTTCGTACCATACTGCCCTGATCTATAAAATCATATACCCATTAGAACAGCACTATTTCCTACTATTTACGAACGCATATAATATTACATCTCATGTGTCCCCAATATCTTATATGAAAAAAAATAAATAAAAAGTGACAAATCAACTAAATTTAAATACATAACCCGGTGACGAAACGCGTAGGATGGGGTTACAGGTGAATGACGTCACCACACTGAGATTACCAAGTTTTGCAGAGATACTGGTGAGGAGGAGATGAGCAGAGATCAGGATTGGAAAGAGCAAGTGGCTGGATTTCATTTAAAGGAGAAACACATCCTGTGAACCTTAATAAAGACTTTAACCATTTTATACCATGCAAGGGCACATCTGATGGTGGTGGATGCACAGACAAGGAGATTTTGGTTGCACGATTATAGATTGTGACTATTCCAGCAAGACATCAGTATGTTTACACTAAGGACACCAAAATATATCACAGGAATTTCAGCTGGAGAGACTGTTTGGATTTTGTTGTTTTATTTCTCACATTTTATTATTTATTTTTTGTCATATAAGATATTGGGGACGCGTCAGATGTAATATTATATACGCTTGTAAATAGTAGGAATTAGCGATGGGTATATGATTTTGTAGTAGAACATGTATATGAGAGTGTGGGAAGGTACTGGCATCTGAGGGTGTAGCACATGTTGGTAGCAGCTCACAAGTTTTTTTGCTGGTTTGTGTATTTATACTGCCCTGATCTATGCTTAAAAAGTTTCAATAACAATTTATTAGAGAAAAAAATATAGCAGATTTAAAAGCAACATAAGATGTTAGAATTTGGAAGGTAGGCCTACCTCAGGAATTGCTGGTACATCTTATATCGCTGCGTCATTATGTCTTCCAACAATTTTACAAACTTCTTAAGGTTTTTAACTTTGCTATCCATTTCCTGATATTTCTCTTTTGAGGCATGGTATTCTCTGAAATAAAGAAAAAAAAACACAACTTCGATAATGATGAATATGAAAAGAGAACTTCAGGTAAAACAAGTAAAAATGTATTGTCTCTTCAGCAGGCCTAAGATGTATTGATTGAATTCACTTACAATTTTCTGTAACTGTAAAATTGGTCTTTTTCCCATTGCTTAATAATAAGCAAATTAGGAAGTATTGTCTGTCACATGGTTGTTGTGTGTGTCCATAAACACTTTCAATAAGATTGATTGAGAGTATCTTTATGATGAAGTGTTGATACATCATTAAAATAACCAGGAGTTAAAGTGGAAGTAAAAGCTAAGGTTTGTTAAAAACATTATCTACTCTCTCTTCCAATCTATACTTCATGGCCTTTATAAACGAGATTAGAGAAAATACCTTTACTTTAATTCCCTCTTATGTGGTCATGTGATTGAAAACCTCTGGCAAATCTGTGTCAGGAACACTTGACAACAGCTCTGAAGTCCTAGAGACGTGGCGTCACCAGCCAGCCTCTGTTGCCAAATGCCCCCCCCCCCCCCCACGAGAGGGCTCACACCACCACCAACCTGGGTAGATTGGATTACACCAGGTGTGCTAAACCTGTGGCCCTCCAGCTGTTGCAGAACTACAAATCTCCTGAGGCTTTGCATAGCTGACAGTTGCAAGCATGACTCCCAAAGGCAGAGGCATGATGGGACTTGTAGTTCTGCAACAGCTGGAGGGCCACAGGTTGACCACCCATGGATTATACCATGTGATACATGTAAACTGACTTCTTTCCCCTGCAAAGACAGGAGCAGAAGGAATAGCAGCTGCTTGGATTTGAACATTTGCTCCAGAATATGACGCATTTACCACAGCAGGAAGATTTTCCCATTTAAAAATCAGTTCATTGGAAAGATTTTGACCCCTTATGTAAAATTGATGGTGCCATGGATCATTGAAGTAAGATAAAGAACAGAGTCCAAACTGCAGTGAGTTAAAGTCCATTCCAGTGTCCTCCTCTGATCCTGAAGATTCTCCCCCCAAATACAAATTCCCTAGAAACATACCCAATTCCAGGTCTAATGTCCTTAAGAGTCCCTTACCTTACCCTGTTGGTAGCAATCTTGCCCTAGAGTGACCACACTCACCATACCATATTCAAGGAGAAGCAGCACGGTCTTTCCTGGAGACAAGTACAGAACATCACCCCCCTCTTCTCTTCCCCATAAATTAAGGTAGGTGTTTCATAAATTTACACAAACAGCTGGGAGCAATGAGAATAGTGCAACAGATTTCTGGCATGATCAACAAGTGAAACTTGGCTCCAAACTAAAAATTGCAGGACAGGCAGGATTTTTAATGCAGAAGAGACATACTTTGTCTCTCCTACATTACAGCTGCTTACCTGCCTGTCAGCCCCTGTATAGTAAGCTGCTGGAAACACAGCTCACTGCACAAATTCGGATCTGATGGAATGCACTCCCACACATGCGGGGAGTGACGTCATCTCGGCCCAGCCATCGAAAGCAGCTGGTGAGGAAGATCTTGAAGCCAGCCACCTGAACATCTTAGCAACTGACGGGTTCCAGGGACGGCGCATTGCTAGATTCAAGCTAAGTATAGTTCCGCTTTAACAGACAAGACAGGAGAAAATTAGAAAAGCTCATTAAAATGTTTGTAAACACAAAAATACAATGTATTATATCTGTCTCTATGTATTTTTTCAGTGCTTTTTATAGAACTATGTTATTTGATCTATTTATTCTTCTGGATTACCTGACTGATCCTGCTACTTCCCCACCTCCAAGTTGAACTCTGACCACGCTAGCCGATATGTGCTAGTTTGGTCAGTCTGCGTGCTTTGTCATGCTCTTCTGAGACAGGCAGGCTGTGCAAGGGCACAGCCTGCCTGTATCTTCTTTGAACAGTGTGTGGCCATGCCTTCCACCCATCCCTCCACTCTTGATTGACAGCTGGTTCTGCAGCCAGTCTTAATGTGAATGGTTATTGCAAGTTTGCTGGTGAAGAGGGAAGTGACGTTATGCTGCTGTGTATGCGCTTGCACTTATAAGTAGGAGTGTTCAGCGCAAATTTCTAAATAATAAAAATGAAAATAATTGATCAAACATGTGCTAAAGCAATTTAAACAGTGAAATGAGTGATAAAATTCCAAAATTAGCGAAACGTCTCTAAGAGGTCAAAACAAATTCTTCCTAACAAAAATCTTCGTGACTTCGCGAAAGCTTAATGCTCCCAGAGCCCTTACCTCCGTAAAAAGTATAATCAGCCTTATGGATCTCATGTGATGGAAACAGGCTCACAGCTGCGAATCTCCAATTTGCAAACATGCTGGGGGGTCCGATTCTAGACCGGGCTCGAACCTCCCTATAATGATGTCAAACTTCTCCTTCAGGGGCTCCCGAATTACTCGGTCAACTCGCAGTTCCAAACATGAAAAGAGAACAAAGAATAGCCTCCCATAGCGTAGTACGTATAAACAGTACAGGTTTATTCAAACGCCAAATGGATCATTACATTAAAAACAAGTTAAAAAAGATTGTGCAGTGCAAATATGGTGTTCAAGACGCCTCTTACATCACTTCCGGTTCGCTCTACGTATTCGCCATGCCCATACGTTGTTTTTAAGCATCCATTTGGCATTTGAATAAACCTGTACTGTTTATATGTGCTACACTATGGGAGGCTATTCTTTGTTCTCTTTTAATGTTTGGAACCGCAAGTTGACCGTGTAATCGGGAGCCCTGAAGGAGAAGTTTGACATCATTATAGGGAGGTTTGACACCATTATAGGGAGGTTTGACACCATTATAGGGAGGTTCGAGCCCGGTCTAACACCACCTAGAATCGGACCCCCCAGCATGTTTGCAAATTGGAGATTCGCAGCTTTGAGCCTGTTTCCATCACATGAGATCCATAAGGCTGATTATACTTCTTACGGAGGTATGGGCTCTGGGAGCATTAAGCTTTTGCGAAGTCACAAAGATTTTTGTTAAGAATTTGTTTTGACCTCTTAGAAGAGTCGTTTAACTCTCATTTCACTGTTTAAATTGCTTTAGCACATGTTTGATCAATTATTTTTATTTTTAATATTTAGAAATTTGCGCTGATCACTCCTACTTAAAATTTTTCACTTTTGTGCACTGTGTACACTTTAGGCATAGCAGCAGCTTTCCATCATTGTTTATTTATTCACTTAGTAGCGCAAGGGACCATAATATACATCGCTTGCACTTAAATGACGTACATGCCTACCAATGTGGAAACGCCCACCCCCAGTTCTGTGATCTGCCAAGCAAGGAGAAGTGATCCTGTGACCTGCACTTTAACCACTAAGCCACCGCCCACCGTCATATGATGGCGGGACGAGGCTTCTGTTGTTCTGGGCGGACGTCATATGACGTGATCGCCCTCCCGAGCCACTAGGGGGTGTGCCTGCTGCGTCGCTCAGGACCCGGTGCACGTGCCCGGCGGCCGCGATGTCCGCCAGGCACCCGCGATTGCCGGGTAACAGAGCAGGGCCGTGGATCTGTGCATGTAAACACAGATCCACGTCCTGTCAGAGAGGAGAGGAGACCGATGGCGTGTCCCTTGTACATAGGGACACCGATCGGTCACCTCCCCCAGTCAGTCCCCTCCCCCCACAGTTAGAATCACCTCCTTAGGTCATACATTAACCCCTCGAGCGCCCCCTAGTGTTAACTCCTTCCCTGACAGTCACATTTACACAGTAATCAATGCAATTTTATAGCATTGATCGCTGTATAAATGTGAATGGTCCCAAAAATGTGTCAAAAGTGTCCGATATGTCCGCAGCAATATCGCAGTCACAATAAAAATCGCAGATCGCCGCCATTACTAGTAAAAAATAAATAAAAATGCTATAAATCTATCCCCTATTTTGTAGACGCTATAACTTTTGCGCAAACCAATCAATATACGCTTATCGCGATTTTATTTTACCAAAAATATGTAGAAGAATAAATATCGGCCTAAACTGAGGAAAAAATTTGTTAAAAAAAAAAAAAAAATTGGATATTATAGCAAAAAGTAAAAAATATTGTGTTTTTTCAAAATTGTCGTTCTTCTTTTGTTTATAGCGCAAAAAATAAAAACCGCAGAGGTGATCAAATACCACCAAAAGAAAGCTCTATTTGTGGGGAAAAAAATGATAAAAATTTCATTAGGGTGCAGTGTAACATGACCGCGCAATTGTCATTCAAAGTGCGACAGCACTGAAAACTGAAAAATGGCTTGGGCAGGAAGGAGGTGAAAGTGCCCTGTATTGAGGTGGTTAAAAAGGTCTGAAAATGGTACAATAGCAATTTTTTTTTTACAATTACAAATATGAATTATTTATGATTACATATTTATTTTGTTTAAATACGATTAGATGATAACTTGCATTCACAACTACTTAAACAGTGTTTACATACACTTTAGCTGTGTGGAGGCTGAACAGGATACAAAGTAATATCAAAGTTCCAGATTTAGTCAAGCATTTTCCCTGCCTATCGATACTAACAAAAACTGGAACCTCCGTGCTCTAAGGTTATAGCAGCTGTTTCAAAAAAGAAAGCGGTCAAAACAGAACCATGCAGAAAAATGTAAAAGTTTCCTATATTCTCTCATTATCTTCAGCAACTCCATCTCCAGTCTGTGTCACAACTACGAACTATTTATCACACTTTGGATAGTCTGCTGTCCATAGAAATTGGAAGTGACACTGCACTGGTCTAATTATTCTGGAGATAATGCTGTGCATAGGAAGGATGAATTCACAGATGGAGCATTCTGCAGAAATTAAACTGGCCAGAGTTTTTTTTTTTTTTTTAAACGTTTACAATTAAGAACACATTTTTAATTCAGCTTCATGTTATTAAACTGGCCAGAGTTTTTTTTTTTTTTTTAAACGTTTACAATTAAGAACACATTTTTAATTCAGCTTCATGTTAATGGGCAGATTGGCCTGCAAGCGTCAAATCCCAGTTTTGGGCGCCCAGGAGGCACAGGTGCAGCGTCCAGTCCTGCTGCCAGCAGCCAATCGAAATCTAAGATAGGTTAAAGTATGCAATAGCTGGACTCTGTCGCACAGGTCCGTGAACACATACGGCTCTAAATGTAAATACTGCTTGGTACAGAGTCCAGCCACTGCATATTTCACCCTGTCAGATTTTCAGCTGCTGAGAGCAGCACGTGGAAAACAGGACTTGAGGCTGAAGGACCAAACTGCCCATATGTATGAGGCCTAAATAATAAATGTGTTGTGGTAAACAATCTACCCATGTGTAGTTTATGCACACAAGGGTACTGAATACAGGAAGCCTACTTCCGACAGCTCCACTAACAGTTCTCCTGTGTCTCCCGCGGTGGCTTCCTGTCGGGTCATCTGCATCCATGCTCAGGCTCTGACAGCGCTCCGGCGATCCCAGCAGCTCTGGCTTCATGTGGACTCTCCTGTCAGCACAGACTTTTCTCATTATGTCTCACTCACCGAGATGCTTGTGAGCGCACAATTTTGTGTTTTATTATTGTCTTTTTGAATTAAGCTTTACTGCATTATAGGCGACTTGGCGCCTCTCTTGCTCCCCCCCCCCTCCCCACCTCTCTCATTTAGACCTTTAGCTTACTTTATAATCTCTTCTCGATCTCCATGAAGTTCACGTTCTGAGTTGATCTTTGCTCTCAGCTTGTTAATTTCTGCATCCAGACTTTTAGCACTTTGAGTGACTTCAATTCTCTCAGGATAAATCTGCTTTGCTTGAGATATTTTACCCTGGAAAATATTTACATTATTAAATAATGTTAAATGCGATAAGTGAGGTGATCTAGATTTTTTTTTTTTTTTATTCAAGTAATTTGTATTAACTGTTTGTGTGATATAAAATACAGACACAGAGAAAAAAGAACAATAAAAAAAATAAAAAAATGTTCCCAGGACAAAACAAATTCCGGTGCATTTTTCAAACAGACACATAAGACCATAGTTAAGGTAAATGTTAAATGTAAAACATTGACAATATTGGTTCCATGAAGAAACCAGGAAATTGAGCTGGTAATGCCATCAACATACATAACCTTCAGGTATACGAATGATTGGATGGCTGCACACTCAATACTTGCAGAACGGTTTTATTGTAATACAATCACAACTGATTAGGCAGGGGAGGGAAAAGGCAGGCAGGCCTTTTCCCTCCCCTGCCTGATCAGTTATGGTTGTTTTTATGGACTTTGTTCTACAATAAAGCTGTTCTGAGGCTACAGCAGCGGCAAGGCGTGGCTGTGCAGTCTGAGCATCATGACCGGCAAACATCACCTGTGAGCAGCGGTTTCTTATTGTATACATAACCTTCAGTCACACAAATAAGACCATTGTAGTTATAACAGAGCAACCCCATTGTCACATAAATTAAAGGGGTAGAGGAGTCTAGGCCTGGAGGGCCAAGGGGCCAACACAGGCAGCCCCTTTGTTTGTAAGCTTTTTCCCTATCCGAAGGAGAAAGCGATCACAGAGCTCGCCACAAGGGGTGTGCGGGGGGCGTGGTTCAGGGAGGACGTCCATGGATGCCCTTCCGGAACAACAGAGCCACTCTGTAGCCTATAGCGCAGTAATAAAACATTTTTTTTCCCCATCAGAAGGTTTTGGAATATTATTGAAGGGTGATGTTTACTCCAAATTCATTGTATCATTCAGTTCAAGCCATTTTGTATTTCACAGCTGTAAACAGATTGGGATGTGGAAGACTTTGTATGTCACAGCAGTGTGATCTGAGAAACGCAATGGTAGATGACTAATCTGTTATACAGTAAAACCTTTGTCATAGGAAATATGACAAAATCTCGTGAACCACATTTTAAGAATTATTTTAGCAATGCTGCCTGTTTTTATTCTCTTGCCTACTGGCCACTTTTACCCCCTTTCTGCCCAAGTACATTTTCAGCACCATCGCACTTTGAATGACTATTGCGCGGTCATGCAACGCTGTACCCAAACAAAATTTCTATCATTTTTTTCCCCACAAATAGAGCTTTCTTTTGGCAGTATTTAAAGTGGTTGTAAACCCCATTCATGAAATCCGACCTGGGCACAACTATCTGTAGTGTTTACTCCTCTCTCTGCTGCTTTGTTCCTCTGTTATCAGCATAATAAATTCTGACAAGTTCTCCAACACAGGAGATAAAAGCAGCTGGAAATTTGTGTCGGGGAGGGAGCTTAGACATAGATAAGCAGAGTACAGCTCTGCACATTTCTTTATTCCTATGCCTATGTGGAGGGGGGGGGGGGGGGGTGCCTTTCCTCCAATCATCTCACACAGTGTATGCGCAGACTCCCCTCCCACTGCTGAATGGATGGGGAAACAAAATTTGTAACATGATGTGCACCTTCTAAAGAGTGTAGAAACCGGAAGACAGCAGATATGCAAGTAAAACTTAAGCAGGAGAATTTGTTTTGTCTCTGTGTATCATCTAGGGCTGCAACTAACAATTATTTTCACAATCGATTAGTTGGCCGATTATTGTCTTGATTAGTCGGATATTAACCTTAAAAAAAGTGTGGTGTATAATTTAGTTAATATGTAAAGTTTAAAATGAAAGGCAATTTCTTCTTAAATATCTATATGCAGTGGTAAATATAAATAACCAGCTATATGGTTAGGGAGCAAAACCTCTCATTTAAAACTGAATGTTAAAAGCAAGTGAAATATTCAAACAACATTCTTTCATTCAGCGAATGTACAAAGATTTTTGGTAATAAATATTGTCGTCCGAAAATCGATATGTGTATGGCCAGCATAAGGCTCGGTTCACATCTATGCAGTCTGCTTTTGATCCGTTTCTGCAGTGCTTTTTGCTGTGCTTTTTAGCACACATGATTTTGCTGTGATTTGCATTTTTTATGCTTTTTTTACCCAAATTTGTTGTCGGGCAGATTAAACAACGCAAGTCGCGGCAACACACTACATGCTTTTCTGCACCTTCTCCATTGAAGTCTATTGAACCAAATAAGCACAGTTTTGCGTTGAAAAAAGTCCTTAAACCATTTCCAAATACCCAGCGGCTGAAAAAAGCATAGTCGTAAACATGTCCTATAAAAAAACATGTTAATTGAACTGTAGTACGTTTCTGCTAAAAGGACAAAAAAAAACACATAGGTGTGAACCAGGCCTAAGATGTTTAGTAGCAGCAGCATGCTTTTTTTTGTATCCCCTGTCACCTGTCATAATGGGTTAAAAAAAATAGCCCTTTATAGTACAAAAAGAGCAGATAATCGCTACTATAAGGGGTTCATTTATACTGTGAAACAGTGAAAGTAATAAAATATATATATATATATATATATATATATATATATATATATATATATATATATATATATATATAAAATAATAAATACACCCAGAAGTAGGCTATATGGGCACTTTAGGAGTCAGACATGAAGCAATATGAATGGTGGAAGGGAGATATAAATCTTTTATATCTTTTTTTTATATCTTTGAAGTAGTACTAAAAGCTGAGACTTTTTTCATGGATATGATCATTTTAAATATAATGCACAATACTGGTAGAAGTTTACTTTTAAATGTAATTGTAATGCCTTCTATTACCGCCAGTCTATCAGCCTCTACCTTCGCTAGGTTCAAATGCTGATCTTCCCTGCACACAGTCTTTAAAGGGATTTTTTTAAACAAACATGTTATACTTATTCGCTCTGTGTAATAGTTTTGCACAGAGCAGTCCTGATTCTCCTTTTCTGGGGTCCCTCTTCACTGCTCCTGTCTCCTCCTGCCTTCAGAATGCCCCAATGGCAAGCTGAAAAGTATAGTAAAGAGTGCCCCTATAGCAAGGTAAAAAAAAAATTCTGCCTTTAGAACCACTCACTTCCCGCCCAGGACTACATGTCCCATTAGGCATTGCTCCTCACACATTTATAGTCACAAGTTCTCAGGCACTTACTGACGTGTGGATGGTGTACTGAGCTGTATGTGTGTTGCACTGTATTCCCTGATATGTAAATAAATAATACATTCTGTATGCAGGCCAACTAATCGGAAACTGTGAAGTTGTTAAAATTGGTTCTATGCACTCTGCGCTTCATGATTTCTGTGTGTTTACATTAGAGGTAAAGCAGGCTGCTAAGTAACTGCTGGGAGGGAGAGCATAATTAATTGAGCTTCCAGGTCACTGCTGGGAGGGAAGCAGGAGAAGCAGAGCTTCCAAGTCATGGCTGGGAAGGGAGCAGGGGAAGCTAAGCTGTTTAGTAACAGTTGGTAAGGGAACCTGTTCTCCCAGGAGAAAGTGGATATAAACTGAAGGAGCTTCAGATGGAGGCACTCGTAGGAAGAAAGATCAAAGAGAACTACCAGGGTACTCCAGAAGAGGAAGTAAGGGACAGCGCGCTGTGCAATATTGTACCACAGAGCAGGCAAGTGTAACATCTTTTTTTATTTTAAAGACAACAAAAAAATTATCATTTACAATCACTTTAAGGAAGGCATTTTTGTTGTTCCACAGATTGAAAGGAGTTGTAAAAGAAAAAAAAATATCTTAATGCATAGAATGCATTAAGATAAAAAAAACAAAAACTTGTGTGTTGCAGCCTCCCCCCCCCCCCCCCCCCATTACCTACCTGGGCCCCTTTTCTCTCCAGCAATGTCCACGGTCCCCTCAACCATCCAGGACACTCCTCCTGATTGGCTCCCGTGGCTGTCAAAGTCAGTCAGCCAATCAGGGTGGATAGAGAGGGGACGAGGCCAGGTTGGGGCTATGTGTCTGAACAGATACACAGAGCTCTGACTCAACTTGGGTGCCCCCTGTATCAAGCTGCTGGCTGTGGGGCAATTTAAAGGAGGGAGAGAGGGGCTAGGAGAAGAAAAGATGGACCCGAGAAGAGGAGGATCCAGGCTGCTCTGTGCAAAATATAATAGAAATTTGGCGTTTTATATTGTAGGCTTGTAAGTCTTAGCAATAACACACTTAGATCTGTCCACCAAGAGACTAGTAGATATCCCGGGCATGAAGAAGTTTGAAACACAAAATCATAATATAATAAATAATTAAAAAAATATATATAGTAATATTAAAATAAATTTCCCCACAATTCACTATCGATCAATTCTGCAAGTGTTCTAATTTACTATCGCTGTTTTCCAGCTGGTCTAAAGCCACTTTTGACGTAAAGGGACACTTTTTGGTTGCTATGGACAATCTCAAGTTTCCAGGCATAAAGAAAAGTATATATAATATAAACTGCATGCAGGGCATGGGCCAAAGCATTGGGGGACAAAAGGGATGTGAAATTATTTCACACAGTAATATAATCTGTAATATTACAGTACTGTATGTTATGGTTTTTAAAATTTTTTGAATTTGCCGCCAGGCTCTGCCCCCGTGCTTCGTGACGCTCGCAGGGAACGGAGCCTGGCACAGAGAGGCTTCGGGCAGAGGACAGAGCCTGCGGGGGGACATCGCAGGATCCTGGGGACAAGGTAAGTAACCTGCACCAGGATCCTGAGATGTAATCCCGAGTGTGGCTCGGGGTTACCGCTAATGGTGCTGAAATTTAACCCCGAGCCACACTCAGGAATACCGCCAGGGAGGCTACATGAGCCTTTACAATCACTTTATTATCTCATCAATGATAAGCAGTTTGAAGTTCTGTTATTGAGCCCAGAGAAAATTGCCTGAAAAGCATTCGAGATGTCAGAGAATTTTCTTGGCAACTACAAAGCACAAAACTACATTCAGCTGGTTGATAAACATCTTACAGTATACAAGATTATAAAGTGCAGCAAGTCACTGAAGATTTTTTTTTGTGCACTCACACTTGGACTTATTTCTTGAAAATCTAGATGATGTTGGTGACAAACATGGTGAAAGATTTCACTAGGACATGCAATGAAAAAAATGGTATCAGGGCAACTGGAATTCATCAATGCTGGCTGACTATTGTTGGACACTGCAGCGAGATGCACTGGACACCGAGTACAAGGAAAAATGAGCAGCAAAAAAATACTTTTTGCCCTGTTGAACTCGTGCGTGTATCAAAAAAAATGATGGCATTAAAAACAGTTATTAAAAGTTAATTTCTCAAGATTCCGACCTGATGCACTCATTCTGAAAATATATTTGTGTTCAGTTTGAAGGGGTCTATCATATTCAACAAGGAAAAATAACTTTTAACTTTGTAATTTAAAGTTAATGACATCTGGAGAATTTGTAAGCTAATTAAAAGTTATCTCTTACCTCCAAGTCACTTTCTTTGCCCCTCAACTCACGCTTGCTTTTCTCTATTCCCTGTAAATGTAGGCGGAGCTTGTCCTCGTAATGCTTCTTATGACGCTTGCAATTATCTACCTCCTGCTCCGCTTTATGAAGTTCTTCCTGAAAAAAACAACATTTGCAGAATAAATGGCACTATCCAAAGAGCCAGGTAGCTAACAGATTACAGATTACAACTCATTTCCACAGCTGGAAGTGGACCAACATGATCAATGGCTCCAAAAAGTTGTCTGGTTCTTGAAATTAAATAAGTGCTATCTTCCAAATGCCACAATTAAAAGAAACCTACTAGCCAGTAACTACTAGCTGCAAGGCTATTGTTCTGACTCGCTGATTTCAATACAGACCAAAGGAAGTGTGAAGATCAGGAAAGTTAGACTAAGGCTTAATGTACACGGGATGTTTTTACAACCTCTACTGAATGATTTAACCTGACAGATAGTAACCCACGTTTAAAACCTCCGTTTTGCCTCATTTACATGCCACGTTTTGCTGCGTTTGAGAATTTTTTTTTTTTCAAAATAGCCAAAAATGAAAAACGCCTGTAAACGAAACACGGCTAAACGCGAGTTACCACATTTATCAGCGTTTGGCGCTTGAAATGCCTCTAAACTCAGCGTCTGAACCCATTTTTTTGCGTTCCAAAAAAAGCCTCTAAACTCAACTGCCTAGAAATGACTATAAACGACCCTGTGTACATGTACTGATAAGATAACAGAGGAGAGTTCAGGAGCAGTTGAAAAAAATTCCCAACTGCTCCTAAATGTCCGCTTAGCAGCAGCAGTGTACATGAGGCCTAAAAATCATAAGTCTGCTTACTTCATGGGTCAGTGACTCGATATGCTAAAGCTGTTTTTTTAACATGACAGCCAAGCCACTAACAAATGATGACAGCCTCCATGTTTCTCTCATAACAGAAAAAAACAAAAAAAAAAAAAGTTTAGGCATGACCTGTTAAAGCTGTCCATGAAACACTCCAACATTGCTCATATCAGAAATCTATGCAAAATGTATGATTTAGGGGGTTTCTCATACTGTTTCCCAGTGGGACTATGACCAATTGTCACCCAATTCTGTGTACCCTTGATCTCATGTTACAAAAGGTGTGTGGACATGGGCCCTGTCACACAGGCAGACCTATTGATTCAGTGTGATTTAGGCTATATAGGCTAAGGTTTTTTTAAGGAGCAATAATGTGATTTATTAATTAAATGTATTCAGTCAAGCCATACCTGTAAAAGGAGACACTGTATACTTACCCCCACTTGCACAACACAATTGTCAGTAGAAATCAGCACAAGAAGTCCACAAGGAAACCAAAACTTCCCAAAGTGTTGATGTCCTCGCCCTCCGCAACTCCAGCCGGTTCCTCCAGGCAACCTGCACACATCAGTGTCTCCTGTAACTATGTAAAGGTTGTTAGGAGGAACCAGCGAGAGCTGCAGGGGACCAAGAAGACAACACTCCAAGAAGTGTAATTTTCCCTAACTTGAGGATATGATTTCTTAGGATTAAAGGGATATTTAGCAGAAAGAGCAGTGGGAAAGGTGAGTATTTGCAATCTTCTTTAACAGGTATAACAAAGTGGAAGTTCAGTTAAAATCTAACGAAGGCTAAACCCATACCTCCCAACATTTTGAGATGGAAATGAGGGACACCTACCAGCAAACGTATTAAGGTGTGGGACACGCCCCCTGCCACACCCCCTTAAAGGAGAATTAACCCAAGAAAAAAGTTAATTAAATTCACAAGGGCTTTTTTTTACCACTACTATTCCTTTATATTGGCTTTTAAAATGTACAAATGCAGAAATTTAGAATTTGGAAAAAAAGGTTTAGCACTGGGAAACACTTTTTGAAAGATAAAAAGTGCATTTTATGTACAACTTTATGGATCAGACCAAAATGAGGGACACATGAGGGGGAAAAGAGGGACAGAGGGACATTGCTCCAAATCAGGGACAGTCCTTCGAAATCAGGGACTGTTGGGAGCTAGGCTAAACCTACTCCCACCCCCATTCTAAAGACTATTTTATCTACTCTGTGAAAGAAAAGATACGTACCTATTCTGATGCTGGTCCGGTCACATGATCTCTCCAGCAGCGGCTTCCGTGTAGGGGAAAGATTGCCAACAGCTGCAAATGCCCGTGTGGTGACATCACCCACAGGTCTACTATGGGGCATCCATTCTATGCTGCACCTCCTCTACACTGAAACTGATGCTGGGAACTGATCATGTGATGGGACCTGAGCGGCTTCAGAAAAGATAAGTATAACCATCTTTTCTTTCACAGGGTAGATAAAATCTATAATGGGTGTGGGAGTAGGTTTAGCCTTACTTAGATTTTAACTGGGACTTCCACCTTAACCGGTTCCCGACCAGCCACCGCAGTTTTACTGCGGCAGAATGGCACGGGTGGGCGAAACAACGTTACTATACGTTGGCCGCAACAATCGGATTTATTTCAGAACCGATCAGTCTCCAGGCCCAGGCCAATGATTTCTGGCCTGGACCTGCTGATCGGTTCTGACAAATGAAATGCTTCCCCTGCCTGTAAGTGTAAACACAGGCAAGGGAAGTGATGTCATCTCCCTCTCTGGAATTCTTTTCCGTTCCAGAGAGAGGAGATCCAAACGTGAGTTGCACCAACACTACACTGACACAGTACACGTAGGCACACATTCCCCCCCCCCCCCCCCCCCCGATTAACCCCTCACTCCCTGTCACTGTGTCACCCAGTACAGTGTTCATATTTTTCCTTGATCACTGCACTGGTGTAATTTGTGATACTAATCAGCATTGGGGTACTTAGTAGTAGGCCCAGATAGCTCTAGGGACCCACCCTAATAAAGGTTTAACCCCTTGCTCACTCCCTGTCACCAGGGTTTACTGTATTAGTGTCACGGGTGACGCTGGTTAGTTAGTTATTTTTTATAGCGTCAGGGCACCCGCCGTACATTACCTAATAAAAGGTTTAATCCCCTGATCACCCGGCGGGTGATATCAGTTAGGTTTTAGCGTCAATTAGGGTCTGCGTTGCCCCAGGCAGCGTCAGATTAGTGCCAGTAGGGCTAACACCCACGCACGTACCATACACCCCCCTTATGCCGCGTACACATGACCGGACTTTCTGGCATTCCAATCGTGTGTGGGCTTCATCAGACTTTTTCTTTCAAAAATGCGGATGGACCTAGAAATAGAACATGTTTCAAATCTTTCCAAAGGACTCAATTCCTATCGGGAAAACCGTTCGTCTGTATGCTAGTCTGACGAGCCAAAAACGACGCAAGGGCAGCTATTGGCTACTGAACTTCCTTTTTCTAGTCCAGTCGTACGTCATCACGTTCTAAACGATCGGACTTTGGTGTGATCGTGTGTAGGCAAGTCCGTTTCAGCGGAACTCCGTCGGAAAGACTGCCAGAGTCTACTCTGATGGAAAGTCCGGTCATGTGTACGTGGCATTAGTAGTATAGTGTCTGAACGAATCAATATCTTTGATCTGATAAGATCTATATTAGCGTCCCCAATAGTTTAGGGTTCCCAAAAACGCAGCGTTAGCGGGATCAGCTCAGATACCTGCTAGCATCTGCGTTTAGCCCATCTGCCCAGCCCAGCTCACCAAAGTGCAGTATCAATCGATCACTGTCACTTACAAAACACATAACTGCAGCATTCGCAGAGTCAGGCCTGATCCCTGCGAAAACTAACAGTTTTTTTGGTAGTGTTTGAAGCAGTCGCTGGCAGTCAGGTGCTCTTTTTTCTTGTGAGTCTCACTAGTTGTACCAGTAAATTTAGAGGTCAAAATGTCCAATCGAGGTACACTAGTGAAGAGGCCTACACGTTTCTGAGCATGACAAAAGAGAGTGAAGAGGAACTCACCCATCTGTCTGATTCTGGCTCAGAATACAAACCTGTAGACAGCAGCAGCACCCTGACAGATAGCTCTGACGATGGAGTAGTGGTTCCTGCCAAGGTCAGGCGTATCCGCCCCCGTTCTTCTGCTGTTGTTGAGGTGCAAGAACCACAGGGCTCTCGTATGGAGCAGAGAGCCAGTACTAGTGCCGCTCATCCTTCTGGTGAATGGGCAAGCAACAGTGGCCTAGTACCTCCTGGTCGTACATCCAGTACTGCAGTAACACTTGGTGATCTGGTGAGTCCCATAAGTGCAGTTCAAGCTGGTGAGGTGGCAAGCACAACTAGTGTCCCGCAGCCACCAAGAAGACAAAGACAGGCCCGTCAAGCCCATAGTGCCCTTCCTGCTGCATTCGCCAATCCGAATTGGGAGCCCACCACTTCTGCAGCATCCGTACTTCCCCATTCACTGGCCAATCCGTAATTCAGGTGGAAACAGTTAATTTTACGTCACTTGATTTTTATTCGCTGTTTTTCACGGAAGATCTCTATAGATCTATTGTGGACCAAAGCAATTTGTATGCTGGTCAATTCATCGCCGCTAATCCCCAGTTGACCCTTGCCAGAGATTGGAGACCTATTACGGTCTCCGAATTTAAGACCTTCCTGGGCCTATCCCTCCTCATGGGCATAACTAAAAAAGTCATATTTGTCCACTGACCCAATTCACCATATGGCCCTGTCATTTACCTCCACGACCAGGACATGATACGAGCAGATTTTTATTGAGTTAATCTTTTATCGTTACCCTTGTTTACTTTTCAGGTACGCCATTCAGCTGTGACACTTGAAGGCAACAGCAATTGCTCTCACGATACGAAAATCAGCGACTCCAGTGCTGTAGGAGGTGATTTCCCCACCACAGTTTAAAAAAAAAAAAAAATGGTGCATGCATGCCCATCATTAGAAGTGGGTAGATGAAGGACGGTATTTTAATGGTGGGCATAGTTACCGTCCAATCTCTTTTTTTTCGTTCAGCCCACAGGCTGCATGAAAAAAAGAACATTACAATATATGCCCAACAAGGACCAGCAATGTACTGGTGTGTTGCTGGACTTTAAGTTGTTATACCAGAATGATGCCTGCAGGTTTAGGTATCATCTTGGTATCATTCTTTTCAGCCAGCAGTCGGCTTTCATGTAAAAGCAATCCTAGCGGCTAATTAGCCTCTAGACTGCTTTTACAATCTGCTCTCACCATCTTCCATGGTTTTCTCTGGCTCTCCTGTCCCAACAGGGAACCCGAGAATGCAACCGGTGGTTCCGCCGGTGACCATAGAGCTGATCGGAGACCAGAACAGCTCCAATCATCTCTATGGACTAAGAAACCCGAAGCTACGAGCATTTCATGACTTAGGTTTTGCCGGATATAAACAGTGCCATTGGGAAAGCATTTTATCACACCAACCTTGGTGTGGTCAGATGCTTTGAGGGCAGAGGAGAGATCTAAGGTCTAATAGACCCCATTTTTTTCAAAAAAAGAGTACCTGTCACTACCTATTATCTCATAGAGGATATTTACATTCCGTGAGATAACACTAAAAATAATTTTAAAAAAAGAAAAAGAAAGGGACAGTTTAAAAATAAAATCAAAAAGCAAAATTAAAAAAAAAGAACCCCTGTCCCTGTGCTCACGCGCAAAGGCGATCGGTCTGGTATCATATGTAAACAGCAATTGCACCATGCATGTGAGGTATCACCGCGAAGGTCAGATCGAGAGCAGTAATTTTAGTGGTAGACCTCCTCTGTAAATCTAAAGCGGTAACCTCTAAAGGATTTTAAAGGTTTTTAAAAACGTATGTAGTTTGTCTTTTTTTTTTTTGCACAAAGTTGTCACTAAATGATTAATTGCTCAAACATGCCATGGGCATATGTGGAATTACACCCCAAAATACATTCCGCTGCTTCTCTGGAGTACGGGGATACCACATGTGTGAGACTTTTTGGAAGCCTAGCCGTGGAAAGGACCACGAAAACCAATCACCGCCTTCAGGCTTTCTAAGGGAGTAAAATGGTGATTTCACTTTCTCACTACCTATCACAGTTTCGGAGGCCATGAAATGTGAAGATTATTACCCCATTTTGGAAAGTAGACACTTCAAGCTATTTGCTGAAAGGCATGTTGTGTCCATGGAATATTTTATATTTTGCCACAAGTTTGGGGAAAATTAAAAAAAAAAAAACAAAGTTGTCACTAAATTATATATTGTTCGAACATGGCATGGTTATATGTGGAATTACACCCCAAAATACATTCTGCTGCTTCTCCTGAGTATAAGGATACCACATGAGTGAGATTTTTTGGGAGCCTCAGCTGCGTACAGGACCCCAAAAACCAAGCACCGCCTTCAGGATTTTATTTTTTTGTAATTTTAGTTTTTTTTTTCATTTTTCAATCACTTGCGACAAAAAATAAAATATTCAATGGGCTCAACATGCCTCTCAGCAATTTCCTTAGGGTGTCTACTCTCCAAAATTGGATCATTTGGCCTGGGGGGGGTTGTACTGCCCTGCCATTTTAGCACCTCAAGAAATGAGAGGCAGTCAAACAAAAAGCTGCGTAAATTCCAGAAAATGTACATTAGTTTGTAGACGCTATAACTTTTGCGCAGACCAATAAGTATACACTTATTGACATTTTTCTTACCAAAGACATTTGGCTGAATACATTTTGGCTTAAATGTATGACTAAAATCGAGTTTATTGGATTTTTTTTATAACAAAAACTAGAAAATAATTTTTTTTCCAAAATTTTCGGTCTTTTTCCGTTTATATCGCAAAAAATAAAAATCAGGGTCAATCAAATACCATCAAAAGAAAGCTCTATTTGTGGAAAAAAAGGACGCAAATTTTGTTTGGGTACAGCATTGCATGACCACGCAATTACCAGTTAAAGCAGCTCAGTACAAAATTGTAAAAAGTGCTCTGGTCATTGAGCAGCCAAATCTTTCGGGGCTGAAGTGGTTAATGCTGACATGTACCCTATAGATTCTGGTAAAACATGCATTTTTAAGATAGGTTCACTTGTTCACTTTACTGTTCTGTCAAAAAAAAAAAAAAATAAATAAACACACATAGTATATACCTTTACTGGATCCGCCAACTCAGATACAGAACTGATTTTCTTTTTTATGTTTTCATACTGACACTCAGAGGTCACAAGCAGAGATTTTAGGTGTTCCATGCTCTTCTGCTGCTCCTCCATCTGAAACTTCACCAGCTCAATCTTTCTCTTATCTTCCTGCAATTCAATTTCCTGTTACAAACACACAAAAAAAATTAAAAAATCATGTGTCATATCCACCAAAACCAATTCATTGAGAATACATGCAATTACAGTATAGTCTGATAAACATATCCATAGGCAGCAATGAAATATTAACATGATAGGGAGATCTGTAACAGACAGTAAATATTAATACCTGCACTAGGTTATACTCTGCTTTGATGTGCATTTCACCCCCCCCCTTTTAAAAAAATGCAAGCCACATTGTGAAATCAGCAATGGCAAACAGAGATCGCATTGCTTAGCACAGCCCTGTGATTAGAGGAAAGAGTTGTGTAACTTTACAAGTCACCTGATTGGGCTCTGCTCCTTATTGTTTGTAAACTTTCTCTCCTTCAAATAAGTCCCTTAATAAACAGGACATGCAAATATGAAATGGCTATAACAAAGTATGATTTTTTCCCTATTTGAGATTTATTTACATATCAATAATTGTCTCACCAATGTTGAAATGTCAGTAGATGGCGGCTCCTCTACACTTTCCAGATCTGTTATTCGAGCATTAGCTTTTCTGAGTTGGTCCTATAACAATAAAAGAACACTAAGACAATCGAAAATCCTGAATGACTTTAAAAGCTTTGCTTCCTTTTCTATCATAACAAATAATTACAAAAAGTATAAGACTAGTTTTGAAAGGACTATAATAATAACAAAACACAGTCGAAAATGGAAACTACAAAAACACCAAAGCTAACTAGAAGGTTGCATTATACAATTTTGTTTGTACAATTTTCCTTTAGATTTCCCAAAACCATATAATATGAGGTCAACCCCAAACATTTTCAATTTGTATGCAGTCAGGCAGGCCCTTGCACTACACAGCTGAAGGTAAACCTAAAGGAAATTGAATAAGAAAATTACTATAATGCATGCCTTACGCTATAAGAAAAGACTGAAGTGAAGGTCCCAGGGTTTACAAAACTGGATAAAATAACCTTCCTTCTTAAAGGCATTGTACACGCTCAAATGTTTTTCCTGTTTTAACTAGTTGGTAGTTTAGTTATATTCCCTGGGTCATTTTTTTTTTCTCAAATTTTTTTTTTTTTTATTTTTCATCAGGAAAAGGGAAGTTCAAATCAATAAAATAATAGTACAAAAATAACAGTACACATAGTACAATCATAACTCAACTAATAGATGAAGACTGAGTCGAGTCTAAACAGACATCAACAAGTCTTCCGAGTATACATTCAAATATACATGCAACATTTCCTTCCAAAAACTTAAAGAGGGGAAAATCCCCATTAAACTGGTCACCATAAGGAAGGCATAGAACTGCCCAACCCTTTTTTTTTATTTAGAAAACACAATAGAAAGAAACACACACAAACAAAAAAAAAGTAAAAAAAAATAGGGTGTCAAAGGGGAACATTACTCAGGAGCTAAATTTAAAGGATATGGGGACCAAGAACACTCATTAAATAAACTATTTTGTTTGAATGAATAAACGTATTCCATAAGGACCAAGTTTCCATATATTTCTCTCGTTTCTGCTGGGCTGTCAAGACCAAATCCTCCATCCGGTATAACTCCTCCACCTTCCTGAGCCACAGTCCTACTGAAGGGGGCTGTGTCTGTTTCCAGGTAAGGGGGATACAAGATTTAGCTGCATTCAAAAGGTGACGAAGACTAAATTTCTTATATATTTTGGCAGGAATTTCAGAAACATACAACAGGAAAAAAGCAGAGTCTTCTGGGATATTATAATCAGTAAATTCTTAAAATTTTTGAGCAATCTTCTGAACCCCTTCCCAGAAACGTCTCATCTTGGGACACGACCAAAAAATATGCATCATTGTTCCATATCCCCCCTGGCAGCGCCAACATCAGTCAGAAGCACTCGGAAAACACTCATGTAAAAAGGACGGAGTCCGATACCACTGAGAAAATATCTTAAAGTTTGTTACCTGTACTTTCGTACAAATTGAAGATTTGAATGTATAATATATTATAAAAACAAAAACCGCGCTAGAAAATAATAAACAATATTAAAGTGTAAAGTCCACTACAAAAGAGTCCAATGATGTTAATAAGTGACGTAAATTCCTCAGTGTGATAAATGGAAGATGATAATTCAATTGGGATACATCTATGTGGTGAAATGCTTACCAGAACATAAGCCAAAATCAGACAGGTGGCTTAAACCCAGGGCGATTCCAATATGGCAGGATCAATCGTACTCATGTGGCAAATTCAAGTCCGCATAGGATTATCCAAAAAATAAATGGCAAAAAAACATAGCGTAATACTGCTACGCTTACCAGACGGCCAAAATAAAAAGAACACAAGCCGAAATCCTGATGAAAAATGGGTTTCACGTGACGGATCCCAGAGTGAGGCTTGGTGTGCGCATATATTGTGGTGGCTCAGTACGCTGCCCATTCCCCATTGAGAACGTCAGCCTATGACGAAACGCGTCTGGGAGGGACGTACTGACGTCACCACGTCGCTCTGCTGTGGACGGGAGCTGTTTGTCTGAGTGCCGGCCAGCATCGCTGTATTTTTTTGCTTGTATTTTTTTGTTTTTTTTTGCTTTTATTGTAAGTGCAATTCTTCTAATAAATTTCCAGTTTTTACGGTATCACACTATTGGCTGTTCCTTTTACATATATGCACATTGAGCCCGTGACGGGATCGCCAGGACGTACCTATGCCATTTTTCATCAGGATTTCGGCTTGTGTTCTTTTATTTTGGCCGTCTGGTAAGCAGGAACCCAAGAGGTTCGCCTTGGATAGATCCTCTGTCACGCTTATGATGTCAAGCCTCTAACTGTGTGGAGTTTGCGCACACCGGTTTGCCATCTGGTAAGCTGCTGTATGTGTCTGTGCACTTGGTGGAATTTTCTTTTTGTTCCTCCTTTGGATGACAGGTGTATGCTCACCTATCCTTGCTGTCTGATAAGCTGATTCATTTGGAGGTTCACCTATCTATCCTAAGAGCACTATTTATTGCATGTTGCATGTCACTCACCCCACCTTCCTGTATGTGTTGCAGACACAGGATGCTTTATGATTATATATGATTTGGGTTGGTTGAGTGTTGCACCCCCTTTTTTGTTTTTATGTTTATTATCGTAGCAGTATTACGCTATGTTTTTTGCCATTTATTTTTTGGATAATCCTATGCGGACTTGAATTTGCCACATGAGTACGATTGATCCTGCCATATTGGAATCGCCCTCTAAAGGCCCGGGCTGGGTTTAAGCCACCTGTCTGATTTTGGCTTACGTTCTGGTAAGCATTTCACCACATAGATGTATCCCAATTGAATTACTGTATTTATTGGCGTATAACACTCACTTTTTCACCATGAAAATTGGGCGCAAATAGTGCATGCGTGTTATACGCCAATACTCAAATTTTAGTTGCCTCGGAGGGGACAGGGAGGGGGTCGGGACGAGCACTGTCAGATTACATACAGTGAGAATCTCCTGTTTACTTGGCAGCCTCTGTAATAGGAAGTCCCATCTCCTGGGACGCCATTGGACCACTGTTCTGTCTATCATAGGAGATTCTCACTGTATGTAATCTGTCGGCGCTCGTCCCGTCCCCCTCCCTGTCCCCTCTAGGCTGCAGATGGGCATCGATCAGGCTGCACTGATGGCAATGGTGAGGCTGCTGCATTGATGGCAATGGTGAGGCTGCTGCATTGATGGCAATGGTGAGGCTGCTGCATTGATGGCAATGGCAAGGCTGCTGCATTGATGGCAATGGTGAGGCTGCATTGATGTGGACTGATGATGCTTGTGATATTGATCAGGCTGCATTGGTGGCAATGGTGAGGCTGCATGTGGGCACTGACCCTTATTTTGCTTCAAAGTTCCTTATTTAAAATGTATTTTTTTTCCCTGAAACTTCCCTCTTAAAATGAATGTGCGTGTTATACGCCTGTGCGTGTAATACGCCGATAAATACGGTATCATCTTCCATTTATCACTCTGAGGAATTTACGTCACTTATTAACATCATTGGACTCTTTTGTAGTGGACTTTACACTTTGTTTATTCTTTTCTAGCGCGTTTTTTGTTTTTATATTTGCATTGGTGTACCTCACTTGTAACCGCAGCTGTTTTTGTTTTTTATTTCAATATCTATTTATTATATGTTTTCACTCCATTATTATCCTCACTATTATTCATTTTTCTCCTAGCGCAGTTTTTTATTTTTCTTATAATATATTATGTTGGTGACTTGCCCTTTTGAGAAAGTTCTACCCAAGTCTACCTCCCATTTCTTCAAAAAGGGTAACTGATAATCTTCCGGGGGTGAAACCAGCCAGGAGTACATCTTCTGGAGAGCATGAGAAAATGAACCCTGCTCAATACACCATTCTTCAAATGGAGACAAGTTGCGATCTAAAATACTAGGAGTAGACAAGGTATATAAAAAGTGTCTTATTTTTACAGCTTGCCAAAAATCCAATTGATATGGGCTGTTAACAGATGTCAGATGCTGTAATGTAGGCCAGGACCCCAATATTACAAAATGAGAGGCCTGATACCATCCCAGTTCAATCAGTGTGCTAAAAGCTCCCTTCCGTAACCCCAGGGTAAAACGTGGATTACCCAGTATAGGAAACGGGGACTCCGAGGATAGCCTACTGTTAGAAAAAAGCCGAAAACACAATAGTATCTTAGGCTCAATAAGTGGATATGTCTTAAGAGAGGGTGAGAGGTCGTTAGAACACCCCGGAGCCCTATCTAACAACAAACGGCACTGTGCTTGTTCTAAATTTGGCTATAGTTTTAAATCTCTGGGTCCACACAAATCAATCAAACATCCTAAATAGACTGCTTGATAATATCTATAGAGGTCAGGAACAGCTAGACCTCCAAAGCATTTAGGGAGGATCAACAGAGATCTCCCAATCCTTGGGCATTTATGCGCCCAAATAAACTCAGTAAAGAGTGCATGAGCTCTCTTAAAGTAGTGCATATGTAATACAATAGGCAAGGCTTGAAACAAACATAGAAACTTTGCAGGATACTTATTTTGATAATATTACACCTTCCAAACCAAGAATAGAGCCCCGTATGCCATGCTTCCATTTGGGAGCGTACTATATGTAAGAGTGGAAGAAAATTAAGATAAAAAATACACGCAAGATCCACAGGAATAATAGTACCCAGGTATTTCAGGGCTAGATCTGTCCATTTAAATTTAAAACCAAGTTTCAAAGTACACAATTGAGAGATGGAAAATCGCCACCCCCATGGCCTCCGATTTCAGAAAATTGATCTTAGCCAATTCCCATCCAAGCCAATTCTGGTACTCTGCTCCTACATGTAAAAATCATAATTTTTTTGGTAGAAAATTACTCAGAACCCCCAAACATTATATATATATTTTTTTTAGCAGAGACCCTAGGGAATAAAATGGCGGTCGTTGCAACTTTTTATGTCACATGGTATTTGCGCAGCAATTTTTCAAATGCGTTTTTTGGGGGGGGGGGGGGAGTTTCATGAATTAATTACTGGGCACCTAACCCCACCCCGTGTGAAAGTTAGCTATGGTGCAAATCATAAAAAATTGATCACACCTGATGTACTAGCGGCCTATCATTTCTTGCGACCCGAACAAGCCAGGAAAGAACAAATACCCCCCTAAATATGACCCTTTTTTTGAAAGTAGACATTCCAAGGTATTTAGTAAGAGGCATGGTGAGTTTTTTGAAGTTGTCATTTTTTCCTACATTTCTTTGCAAAATGAAGATTTTTTTTTTTTTTTCACAAAATTGTAATTGTAATAGGTTATTTCTCTCACATGGCATGTGCATACCACAAATAACACCCCAAAATACATTCTGCTACTCCTCCTGAGTATGGCGATACACCATGTGTGGGACTATTTCACAGCCTAGTCACATAGAGAGGCCCAACATGCAGGGAGCACCATCAGGTATTCTAGGAGCATAAATTACACATCTAACTTGACTACCTATTAACACTTTTGAAGGCCCTGGAGCACCAGGACAATGGAAAAGCCCACAAAATGACCCCATTTTGGAAAGCTAACACACCAACGTATAATCTATGAGGCATAATGAGTCTTTTGAATGGTTCATTTATTTCCAGAAGTTTTTGTAAAATGTGGGAAAAAAAATGAAAATGCATTTTGTTTTACACAAAGTTGTCCATTTATAAGATCTTTCCAACACACAGCATGCACATAGCAAAAATGGCACTTCAAAATACATTCTGCTACTCCTCCTGAGTATGGCGAAACCACATGTGTGAGACTTTTACACATACTGGCCACATACAGAGGATCAACATGCAAGGAACACCATCAGGTGTTCTAGGGACACATAGCATGCACATACCAAGAGTTACACCCCAAAATACATTCTGCTGAGCAACGGGTAAACAAAAGATTACCTGTTGTTTTAGTAGCACAGTTGTCCACAGGAGGATAGCACTGGTCCAGGCAGCAGGCAGGGGCTTGGTCTGCAACAGCGAACGCAATTGTCCAGGAAACAAGCAGGAATACTCTCCATAGTCAGTACAGGCAGCAGGCAGGGATACTGTCCATATACAGTCCAGGGTCAGTGCAGACAAAGATATTGTCAGCAGTGCCAAAATATTGGTCCTAGTAGTAGGCAGGAACATGGTCCATGTGGTGTGGTCAGTTCATGCGACAGGCAGAGGCATGATGGCAGAAGTCCTACAGGCAGCAGGCAGAAGTAGGGCCTCATTCAGGACAGAATGGGGACAGGGGTTGAGGCTTCTCCCACCCAAATCTCTTTGAAGCTTCCAAGTCTCAAGAGCCTAATCTAGGAATGAGAAAAAAGAAATTGCTTTCTTCATCAAGAAAAACTATTCTGGAGCCCCTCACATATGTGAGACCCCTGTGTTATGAATCCCACTAGTCCAGTAGCAGGGTACAAGATCAGTCCAAGAGGCAAGCAAAAAGCATGGTCAAACAGTCCAGGGTCAGTTCCAGATCAGGCAGAGGTATGTACAGAATCGGTAGGCAGAAGTGTGGTCTAATAACAAGCCAGGGTCAGTTACAGAGCAAGCAGTGTCATAAGGGGTGTGAAGATAAATGGCAGGAAGTGAGGGTTTTGTTTACCATAATTCACTAATAATGTAGTGAAGTATGGCGACGACGGAAACGATCACCTATGCAGAGGCCTGGTTGGGAAGGTCACTGGGGACAATAATAAGTGGTGTCTCTTCTAACTCCTCCTCTGGAGCACACCCAGCATTTTTCTGAAGTTTTTGGCCTGTTGGTCTGGGAGGGATTTTATCGGGAAAGTGGCACTCGGAGAGTCTGCTAATCACATTGGATCGAATGTTTTCTGGTGGGCCATTCGGGAATATAAGGAGAGTGATGTTTTCCTCCTGGTAGCCAAGGAAGGGTTGGGGGCTTTTGGTGGAGTTGCAGTAGATTATATAGGTGTTATATATTGCCAAATGAAACAAGTAAATTTAAACTTTTTTATACCACTGGTATGTTCGTCTTGTGGCAAGGTAGGGTTCGAGCATTTGGTCCTTGAAGTCGACACCCCCCACGAACATATTGTATTCGAGGACACATGTTGGCTTTTGGATTGGGCCATTCCTCCTGGGGATCTCCACGAAGGTATTATTGTGGATTGAAGACTGCATGTAGACATCCCTTATGTCCCTCCACTTCACAGCCAGAATTTCCTCATTCCGCAAACTCGCTGTCTCCCCTCTTCTTAACGAGCCTCTGAGAAAAGCCCTTCTTCCTTAATGCCACATACTGGAGTGTTCTTCCTGTAAAGGTTGCGGAACAGGGGCAAACTCGTATAGAAGTTGTCTACATACAAATGGTAGCCTTTCTCCAGGAGTGGGTTTATGAGTTCCCAAATGACTTTCCCGCTTGATCCGATGTAGTCTGGGGAATTAGAGGAATGCAGCTGGGTGTCCTTCCCTTCATATACCATGAAGGCATATATATATATATATATATATATATATATATATATATATATATATATATATATATATATATATATATATACACACATACATATATATATATATATATATATATATATATATATATACACACCCTGTGGCTTGGTCGCACAATTTATACAGTTTCACCCTATAGCGGGCCCTTTTGGTGGGAATAAATTGCTTGAAGCCCAGCCTGCCAGTAAATTTGATAAGTGACTCATCCACGCATATGTGTTGGTCTGGGGTAAACAACTGGGGGAAGATTTCAGAAAAATAATTTAGTAGTGGCCGAATTTTATAAAGCTTATCATAATTTGGGTCATTTCAGGGAGGGCACTGGGTATTATGATTATAGTGTAGGAACCTCATAATCATGAGATATCTGGTTCTGGGCATTACTGAGGAGAAGATGGGCATGTAGTGGATAGGGAGGGTTGACCAATATGAATGCAATTCATTTTTTTT
Source organism: Aquarana catesbeiana (assembly GCF_042186555.1). Lineage (NCBI taxonomy): Eukaryota > Metazoa > Chordata > Amphibia > Anura > Ranidae > Aquarana > Aquarana catesbeiana. Next base: position 81,031,123 of record NC_133327.1, on the reverse strand, counting down.
GGTTAGTCCCATACAGAATGTGAGGCCCAAAAAATCTTAAACTCCTCCACTGTAAGGGCTCTCCACTCGTAGGGACGGGTATAATAGGACGTTGGGTTACTTGCTCTGAATTGTTGTGCATACAGGTTGCACTGGGCCACAATTGATGCTAGCAGGCCCTCAGTAAAAATTAAGTGGATGAAATCTATCAGGGAAAAATTTTCTGTGTCCACCTGGACTCCTGGTTGGACAGTAAAAGAGGGAATGTTAGCTTCTCCTGAATTAGAAGGAAGCCATAAGGGGTTCTGAAAAGAATAGGGAAGGCTGGTATGAGACCTAACCCTTTGGGACTGAGGTAACACCCCACTGGTAATTGGCCTTTCTTGCCGAGGTACTGCGGTGCTGGTGGATGGCACTGCCTCGTTAAGACATCACGCCGGCCTGGCAGTTGTAAATACTGCCATGTACTCAGCTGGAAAGCCGAGATCGTCCTGTTTTTTTTTTTTAATCTTGGTCTTTCCAGCCTGGAGGAGAGATGTGGGGTCTTATTGAACCCACATCTCTCCATAAAGAGGACCTGTCACGCACTATTTCTATTACAAGGGATGTTTACATTCCTTGTAATAGGAATAAAAGTGATCAAAAAATTTTTTTTCAAAAGGGAAAGTGTAAAAATCAAAAAATTTAAATACATTTTTTTAAAGCGCCCCTGTCCCGCGAGCTTGCATGCAGAACATAAATTGCCAGTTGACCCCGTCAAAGGCCTTCTCCGCGTCCGTTCCTAGGAACACGCACAGGATCTTAGATGTACTTTCCACATGGATCAGATTCAATACTCTAATGGTGTTGTCTCACGCTTCTCTCGTTGGAACAAACCCCACTTGATCTAAGGAAGGTAGATGTTGCTGCAGTCGTGTAGTCCACATTTAATAGGGAGATCGGTTTATAACTCCCACACTGCATAAGATCTTTACCTTCCTTGGGTATAACCGAAATAAGGGCTTTCAAAGTTTCTGCGTGGAAAGAGGTCAGGTCACACAGGCCATTAAACATCTTAACCCCCACCGTAGGCAACAAAAGCTTATAATATTGAACTGTGAAGCCACCTGGGCCCAGGGCTTTACCTATCTTTACTGAGCCCACCACAGCTTGCAATCCCTCTGGCCTAATTGGGGCTTTTAATTCCTGCCATACAGGAGTTGCAAGACGAGGCATCCCAGAGATTACCAAGTCGTGTGCTGACCAGGGGTAGCTAACTGCAAATTATAAAGAGACGAATAGTAGTCGGTAAACGACTGAACTATTTCTTTAGGTAAGGTAACCTTCTCCCCATCAGCATACAAGATCGACGGAATGAAGGTCGCCGACCGTTGATCCGGCAAGTTTCGAGCAAGAAATTTACCACATTTATTAGCAAACTCGTAAGCCTGCCAGTTTGTAATGCTCTTTTAGCCCTATACAGAAGCAGATCAGAAACCAGTTTACGAAAGCTCAGAAGATCTCGTTCCACTTCCGGAGAAAGAGCGTGTTTATGGAATGCCTCCAATCGGTGTATGTCTGCTAGCAAGGATCTTAAAGGAGTCGTAAACTTTTGTTTTTTGTTTTTTAAATAACAAACATGTCATACTTACCTCCACTGTGCAGTTCGTTTTGCACAGAGTGGCCCCGATCATCCTCTTCTGGGGTCCCCCAGCAGCGATATCAGCTCCTCCCCACATCAGTAAACCCCCTAGAACAGTGATGGCGAACCTGGGCACCCCAGATGTTTTGGAACTACATTTCCCATGATGCTCATGCACTGTGTAGTGGTGCATCATGGGAAATGTAGTTCCAAAACATCTGGGGTGCCAAGGTTCGCCATCACCGCCCTAGTGCAGTTTGTCATCTTGGATGGACGGGAGTCTACTGCCCATGCATACTCCCATTGGTAGCTGACACACTGAGCGTCGGGACACCAATCCATCCTTGCATGGCGTTGGGGGCGGGGCGGACCGGCCCCCTTTGGGGATATAAGTCAGGGGTGAGACATGGCTGAGTTCACTTTCTTCGTTCACCAATACTATGCACACCACAGAGATTTTCATTGCTGTTCAGCTGCTTTCACATCAAGGTAAATACACTCTCCCCACACCCCAGCACTCACCTGATGCTTCATCTGCATTCCCTGCACTTTCTTTGTCTCTTTTATAACACTGCTTTTCACACAACCCTTTCCCTTTTTTTCTTTCCCAGACAAACACAATTTTTCAGGATTTACTTTTTTACCCATGGTCTCTATGTCTGCTCCATTATTGGATCAGGTTAGTCCATTTATGTTCTATACAAATAACTGTACAACTTCTATCTACTCTGCTTTTTTAGTAAAGCTTGACACATATACTTATGCTAGAGCATACTTGCTCTCATACAAAAACATTATTATATTATATAACTTTATGTTCATTTTACTAAATTTTGACAAATCATTGAGACATATACATCTATATTAACAGCTGATATCTATCAAGCTACATACTGAGACAATAGGACCATTCACCTTCACTCAAGCCATGTCTGCCTCCTGGCATCCCCCCTGGGGGTACCTGTGTCCGTCTTCTCCCCCTCAGCTCCCGTGCCATACTCTGGCTGCTGCTGTCCATTTGGGGGTTCAGCGAGGGAAACTCTGGTTTCATTCAATGGCAAGTATTGGGCCGTTTTGCTCTGGCCCATTCTGCCATTGTTCTTACATTACCACTGTGACACATTTTTTTGATTATTTAGATACAGCTCATCCACATCCACCCCTGATGAGCGAGCAATGATCTTGCGAAACGTGCATCGGGTTTCCTGATGCGTGCATTTGTATATACTGCATTTTATAACGTTTGTATCAACTTTAATTTTTTTTGTATTATGTGCAAATCCATTGGCTGAGCTAATATGCTATATTATCCATGTATGTACATTAATTTTAATAAACATTTATACTGCCTTTACTGTTGTTCCTCAGTGGCTGACTGTGACCACCTCATTTAAAGTCCCAGGGCGACTCTTTTTTTGGATTAAGATCAGTTGGCCCTCTGAAAATTCTGACAGTGTTTCCAAGATGTTCCTAAGAAAAAAATCCTGTTGCACGTTGGGAGCATAAAAAAAGGCCAATGTTACTTTAACCCCCTCCAATCACCCCTTTGAGGAACAGGTTATCGACCCCCAGCATCCACAAGAGAATCTGAACAAGTCCATGGAATTTTACTAGATATCAAAATAGACACTCCCTTATGCAGTGTACACACGATCGCACATTCCGACAACAAAATCCATGTTTTTTTTCCGACAGATGTTGGCTCAAACTTGTCTTGCATACACACGGTCACAAAAATGTTGTCGGAAATTCAGATCGCCAAGAACGCGCTGACGTACAACATGTACGACGAGCCGAGAAAAATTAAGTTCAATAGCCAGTGCGGCTCTCCTGCTTGAATCTGAGTATGCGCGGAATTTTGTGCGTCGGAATTGTGTACACACGATCGGAATTTACGACAACGGATTTTGTGGTCGGAAAATTTGAGATCCATAACTCAAATTTTGTTTGTCAGAAATTCTGATGGAAAATGTCTGATGGAGCCTACACACGGTTGGAATTCCCGACCACAAACTCCCATCGAAAATTGGTTGTTGGAAATTCCGACCATGTGTACGCGGCATAAGACTTAGCGTCAGGGTTAGTAGCATGATAAGTTAATGGATAGAATCGATTACTAAGCAGAGGAAGGCGGTTCTCTCTAAAATGTGTTTCTTGGAGAAATGCAATATCAACACTAGGACTTTTCAAGTCATGAAGTAATATTGGCTGTTTTTCAGGCGTATTTAGCCCCTTAACATTAAGGGACATTATACAAAGGTTATCCATCCTTATAATCAGCTCCTGAGGGGGGGGGAGGGGGGGGGACACACACAAATAGACTATAGCTAATCGAGGATGACACACCTAATGTTGTCCCGTCCTCCTCGAGGGCTATTAAAGCAAAATTGCTTATGCACTCCACTTATAGCTTCCAAGCTATGAAGGTGCAGGCATAACAGGGGATAATGGCTAAACATTGCCAGCAGAACCCAAGGCTTCGGCAATCTCCAGCAGTCTAAGTACGAAACAATTATGCAGCTAAACAGCAACAGTCTCAATGCCCATATATCTGGATGGGAAATCCCCCAAGTAGCCGAGCTGGGCCAGGTAATAAGATCTCACAAGTGGAAATCAAAAGTTTCCCTCTCCTATTCCAACTCTACCTCTACTCTCCTCGCCAACCTACACCAATTTCAGGGGTATCCACCTCATCAGAGACTCAGAACCCCGCATCAATTATTGGATAAATTGATCAAAAATATCCCCACAAAAAGTCAGCCCCGGAGTTAAATACATATCACTGTTTCCTCCTTTTCCCTCCCTCTCTCCTCCTCCTCCTCTTTATTGCACCACCTTCCCAGACTACAAAAAAAACAAACAAAAAAAAAAAAAAACAAACAAAAAAAAACAAACACACTTTTAAATATTCTCACTCCCACACATACATATCCTGAAATATACAATTCTTCAATAACGATAATGAATAACTCAAGTCTAAAATAACTTATAGGATAGTGTTATAAAGTAAAAAAATAAATTTAATCCACTGATATTCTCTCCAATTCATATAAAATTAAAATCATATAATAATAAAAAGAAGAGGGGGTGGGAAGGCAACTCTACCCAATTCATAAATTATAATAAATAATCTTAATCTAAAGAGCCTTGTGTTTTGAATTAATAATATGATACTAGTGTAAAGTTAAGTGAAGTCCCCACATGCTCCCGCCTACTTTATTCTATATACTATATTCACAAACCAAGAAGGGGGACTATATACACAAGACCCATATTAAAAGGGTCCTAAAGGGAAGAAAAAAAAAGATACACCATTTCTATTCTCTCCACCCCCCACCCCCCCGTTCATTTTACCACCATTACCCATTTATTTCTACCCCTCTCCATTGCAATTCCCCAATCATCCCACTACCATATGATCTTTAAAATGAATGGCAATTCTATTTCATAAAGCAAGAAGTGCAATGTTTTCCTGTTTTCCCCCTGCCTTCAGAGGCACGCTATATTAATAAAACCTCTGAAAAGATGCAGAGGAAGCGCAAAGAAAAAAGCCTCAATACGTTAATAAAGTTAATAATCAATCTATAAAATAGTGTCTTGGGCAGGTATCAAATTCAAAATGCAAGATCCTTCAAAAAAAAAAAAAAAAAAAAAAAAAAGGTAAACGGAAAAAACACCACAGAAATAAATAAATAACTACCATATTTATCGGCGTATAACACGCACCCCAAGTTTAGGAGGGAAGTTTAAAGGAAAAAAACTTACATTTTAAATGCCCATCAATGCAGCCTTGCACACTGTCCACCTGCAGCCTTGCACACTGTCCATCTGCAGCCTTCCACTGTCCATCTGCAGCCTTCCACTGTCCATCTGCAGCCTTCCACTGTCCATCTGCAGCATGTTTTGGTTTTAAATTTAGCAGTGCCGCCGCCACCCCCGCCATCTTCGACTCCTCTCGCCGCCGAGATAAACTGAGCCGAGTGTACTCGTCTCCGCTCGCAGTATCACCCCCGTCCCGCCCCTTGGCCCGACTCCTATGATGGACACAACACCGGTCCAATGGCAGGACGTAAAGGCTAGGAGGTGGGACCGGGCGTGACTGCGAGCGGAGCCGAGTACACAGTACACTCGGCTCGATCAATGTCGGCGGCGCTCCACAGACAGCGGAGATGGGCATCTAACACGCACCCATGATTTTCACCAGATTTTAAGGGGGAAAAAGTCCAATAAATACGGTAAATAATTATCTTAGTTCATAAGTGGTGGTGGTGCAGGCTCCAACAACAGTTTATCAGGGTTAGACATTCCCAAACAGCAAGACTATAGAATGTATATCTATTAAACAAAATAATCCATAAGCAGTCTAGGGAGTCTTATAAAACCACAAACCTGTAGGCGGTTAAGACTCCCATGGCCCCTCTGAGACAGCTGCTCCCGACCGGCGTGAAGCTCTAAATTGACGTGCATGTTGGTCATGCTGAGAGAACATGACCCTTTTACGGCCCGGCATCCGCGGGAATAAATGAAGCCAATTTTGGACCAGAAAGGGTTCAATCTCCAAAAAGGAAAAAAAAATCTGGTAAGTCAACCTGCGAACGAAGGGTACCGTACCCAAAATAGAGTACCCCAATCTGTAAGTTTGGCCCTGCTGGCATACCCGGCCCAATATTGGACGAAGGAGAGCTCTACGCTGTAACGTGGCTCGGGAATCATCTAGTAGTATTTTGACCTGCACTCCATCAAAATCCACTGTACCTGCCTCCCATGCCTTCCGAAGTATAGCCTCTTTATGTTTATAATGAAGGAGGCAGCAAACCACATCCTGAGGTCGGTTTGAGTCTAAAGATTTAGGACCAAGCGCTCTGAATTACCAAGTTCCATGTTGGCAAGTGGAATATCATCCAGGACCTTACACATGATAGCTATGACCGTATCCCATAGATTCTCCTGTCCTGTGGCTTCAGGGAGGCCTCGGCGCTGTAAGTTATTTCGGTGGCTCGGGTCCTCCGGGTGCAACTGCAGCACTACAGACGTATCTGCGTGAAAGTCCCGGTCACTTTCCAGGGCTACTACCCTCTGTTCCAGAGCGGTGGATACAGTCTTGACTACTGTAAGACGTCTGCATCTCTGTTTAAACCCGCTGGAACTCCCTGTGATGGGCATCCCCCACTCTGCTAATAAGTACCTCTATATCCTCTCTCGTAGGGAGCGCATGTATAAGTGTCTGCAAGTCTTCTTCACCCGGCCGTGGTGATGACCCACCTGTGTGAAAGGCGGGGAACTGCCCCTCTACCGCCGGCGTCCACGGGGTATCCAAAGCCCCGTCCGAACTAATCGAGGAGTCCGGAGAGATCCGAAGTACCTATGAGGCTGTAACCTCATCCACCTGGCCACGTACGTTTGCCATGTTAGTCCAGGAACTGTATCTCTGTGCACAGGGAAAAAAGGTGCTGAATCTCATTCAAAGGTCCGCTGACTGAAGGGGTCCTGAGAGAGTTTCTAGTCCGACGTTTAGCTGATGACACGCCGCTATTTGGCAATTTAATCAGTAGGGCTGCTGGAAGTCCGGGAGCTCAGGAGCTGTGCGTCTTTACTTGACCATGTCAGGACCAACCTGGGTCTTATTTTGTCTTACTTTGTAACAAAGGGCCCACGCGTTGTGACTGCAGTTTGTAGTGCCATGGTTGATCGATTCCTCTATGTTCATGTATTCATTCACCTAGCTTGTTCCTATTTGCTAAAAGGAACAGGCAGCTTCGAGTACTGGGTCACAAAGTGTCCAATACATGCCTTGACATTTTCTCTGTGTTGCATCACACATATTGGAATGCTAATGTGATGAAGACACTTCTCTTCTGGCATGGTGATCTCTCTATGAATGTTCTGCCTGTTTGTGGCTGTCAGGTCTAATAACTGCACCTGCACCAGTGCTATACAGAGAAAAACAGGGATTGATGAATATGTAGTTTCTTCACAGGAAGTGTCTGTTCTCAGACTGCAGACAAAATCATGCAATAACCTGTGCAGTGACATGCCACATGCCTAATATTTGAACAAAAAGAAATCTCTGACACTGGAATGTAAAGATTTTCTCTACTACTGGCTATGCATACAGTCTAACAAATGACACCATGAAACTACATGATCCACGCACATCTTATGCAGGTAAAAAACAACAACATGTGGGTATATAATGCCTTTAATAGCAGAAACCATAAGTGTCATATCAACCACCCATTTAATCAAAAACTCCTCCCTGTATACCTAGGAAGCCCCTCTAATTTCCGGTAAGGATAGAATAGAGGCTCACACTTGCTGGTTCTGAAGTTCCAAATCTCCTTGTCAACTATGAAGAAATAAGAACATTTCCAGGACCTCTGCCAATATTAAAGAGGCTTCCCTGGGGCAAATGAAAGGAACATGAAGCAAAAGGTAGGTACTGGCAGGACTCCACAAAACTGGGTTATTTTACAAACTTTGAAACCCTAACAGTTCCCCTAAATTAAGTGTACATTATAACGGACAACTCAAATGTGCTCCTGTACCATGATCGAGAAATTCGTAAGGGTGGCATTTAAGTAAATAACAAACGTATGCAAAGAATAAAGACAAAAGTGGAGTGCGGGAAAATTTACACATTTAAAAAGTGTTTAAATGTGGCACTTGCAAGAAGAGTGTAATTTTAACATTGCATCTTCTAATTTGTTGAGTTTGTCAGGTGCCACGTTTGATAGATGCATTAAACAGCCAGTTTGTGAACAGTCAGTGCATGTTCCAGTAGCACATAAGGAAAAAAAAAAATGTAGCGAGGGCATGCAGCAAAATGCAGTGAAAAAGGGCAGGTGGTGGCCAAAACATTTTTAATAGTGAGAAGGAGGGCGCAGTAGGGGTGCACATCTTTACTGGCCTCACGATTCGATTTGATTACGATTATCCGGTCCACGATTCTATTCCGCAATTAATTGCGATTACTGCGCACGGTTTTCATCCAAAAAAATTCAAGTAGTCAGAAGAACTCAATTTTTTAAATTTTATCTGTTCTTAAAAAAAAGACAACACTCCCTGCATGTAGCAAAGTGTAAACACAGCAGAAGAGGAGCTCCAGACTTCCCCCAAATGACTACAGAAGACAGTAAGTGACTGCAGACATGATACAGGAGATGCTCAGAGACTGCAGACATACTACAGGAGATGGTCAGAGACTGCAGACATACTACAGGAGACGGTCAGAGACTGCAGACATACCACAGGAGACAATCAGAGACTGCAGACATGGTACAGGAGATGGTCAGAGACTGCAGACATGGTACAGGAGATGGTCAGAGACTGCAGACATGGTACAGGAGATGGTCAGAGACTGCAGACATGGTACAGGAGATGGTCAGAGACTGCAGACATGGTACAGGAGATGGTCAGAGACTGCAGACATGGTACAGGAGATGGTCAGAGACTGCAGACATGGTACAGGAGATGGTCAGAGACTGCAGACATGGTACAGGAGATGGTCAGAGACTGCAGACATGGTACAGGAGATGGTCAGAGACTGCAGACATGATACAGGAGATGGTCAGAGACTGCAGATATGGTACAAGAGATGATCAGAGACTGCAGACCTGCTGGACGTGGTAAGGGAGGTGCCAGACTGTCCTATGCAAGATGTTCAATACCCCGCCGCCCTCACCACTAACCTGCCCCCATATAATACTATTACCATAGCGCTCCCCTGCCCAGTGTCACCACGGACCAATTCCCATCCTTCTCGACCAGCATCCACATAGTCTTCTGCTCTCCCCCCCCCCTCTACACTGAGCATGAGCAGATAGGGCAATAAAACAAAAAATGGTGTGCAGTGCTTTGTGGTGACAAATGCACAAAAGAGTCTTATTAAGTAGAGAATAAATATAGCACTGAAATATATAAATCTGTGATCTGATTAAAAGAAATCTTTTGTGTATTGAAAGTAATTCCAGTGCTGAGTGTGCTCTGCTGTGTTCAAATAATTCCTAAATTCTGGTGACACTGGGCAGGGGAGCGCTATGGTAACAGTATTATATGGGGACAGGTTAGTGGTGAGGGCGGCGGGGTATTGATCATCTTGCATAGGACAGTCTGGCACCTCCCTTACCACGTCCACCCCCCTCGGTGTCCTCCCCGCGACCCCCTCACCTGGCTATGCCTCCATCACACCTGGCTTGACATGCCGCGGCTCCACTCTCCTCCTCGGAGCTCCGTGCTCCACAAGCCGGCCGCCGCCACTGTTAGCAGCAGCAGCTCCAACCACCGGCGCTCCATGTCCCCGCCAACGTGCACACAGCATCACTCCTCTACGCAGGGGGGTGACGTTAGTCAGGGGCAGCAATCGGAAAAAGCCGGCGCGGCTTACTCCCACTGCTCTCCGGCGGCTTTCAGCTCCGTTCGGTCGTGGAGGCGGGGCTTAATGCGGCGCGAGGATGACATCATCAAAACATCGATTACTCCCATCGTAACATCGATGCCGCATCGTGTATGGTCGAAACGCGATGCATCGATGTTACGATTAATTTCAACAGCCCTAGGGCGCAGGTTCCCATAAGCAAAAACAAAACAAAATGGATGTTTTTAAAGGTTTGATCTCAGAAACCATTATGACATTATAAAGGGAATTCTGCAAAGTGGCATTTATCAAGAAAGTATTCATTAAGCAAATTTTAAATAGTTTTTAGTATTAAAATCCTGGAACTGTCAAGTAAATATAAGTGAAATGTCCTAAGCACACATTACAGTGCATCCGGAAAATATTCACATTGCTTCACTTTTTCCGCATTTTGTTACGTTACAGCCTTATTCCAAAATGGATTAAATTCATTATTTTCTTCAAAATTCTACAAACATTACCCCATAATGACAATGTGAAAGAAGTTTGTTTAAAATCTTTGCAAATTTATTAAAAATAAAAAAACAAAAAAATAAAATACTTTGTTGAAGCACCTTTGGCACCAATTACAGCCTCAAGTCTTTTTGAGTATAATGCTACAAACTTGGCACAGCTATTTTTGGGCAGTTTCTCCCATTCTTCTGTGCAGGACTTCTCAAGCTCCATTATGTTGAATAGGGAGCGTCGGTGCACAGCCGTTTTCAGATCTCTTCAGAGAAGTTCAATCGGCTCAAGTCTGGGCCACTTAACGACATTCAGAGTTGTCCTGTAGCTAATCCTTTGTTATCTTGGCTGTGTGCTTAGGGTCGTTTACCTGTTGAATGATAAACCTTCGTTCCAGTCTGAGGTCCAGAGCGCTCTGGAGCAGGTTTTCATCAAGGGTGTCTCTCTACATCGCTGCATTCATCCTTCCCTCTATCCTGACTAGTCTCCCCATTTCTGCCGCTGAAAAACATCCCCACAGCATGATGCTGCCACCACCATGCTTCACTGTAGGGATGGTATTGGCCAGGTGATCAGCAGTGACTGCTTTCCTTCAGACATGACGCTTGCCATTCATGCCAAAGAGTTTAATCTTTGTTTCATCAGACAAGAGAATTTTGTTTCTCATGGTCTGTGAGTCCTTCGGGTGCCTTTTGGCAAACTCTACATGGGCTGTCATATCCTTTTTACTGTGGAGTGGCTTCTGTCTGGCCGCTCTACCATACAGGCCTGATTGGTGGAGTGCTGTAGAGATGGTTGTTCTTCTGGAAGGTTCTCCTCTCTTCACAGAGAAATGCTGGAGCTCTGTCAGAGAGACCATCTGGGTTCTTGGTCAACTCCCTGACTAAGGCTCTTCTTCCCCAATCGCTCAGTTTGGCCGAGCGGCCTGCTCAAAGAAGAGTCCTGGTGGTTCCCAACTTCTTCCATTTATGGATGTTGGATGCCACTGTGCTCATTGGGGCCTTCAATGCTGCATACATTTTTCTGTATCCTTCCCCAGATCTGTGCCTCAATACAATCCTGTCCTGGAGGTCTACAGACAATTCCTTGGACGTCCTGGCTTGGTTTGTGCTCTGACATGCACTGTTAACTGTGGGACCTTATATAGACAGGTGTTTGCTTTTCCAAATCATGTCCAATCAACTAAATTTACCATAGGTGGACTCTAATCAAGTTGAAGAAACATCTCAAGGTTTATCAGTGGAAACAGGATGCACCGGAGCTCCATTTTGAGTGTCATGGCAAAGGCTGTGAATACTCATGTACATGTGATTTCTTTTTTTTGTGTTTTTTTTTTTTTTTATTTATAAAACTACAAAAATTTCAAACAAACTTATTTCACATTGTCATTATGGGGCATTGTTTGAAGAGCTGTGAAAACTTTCCAGATGCAATGTATAGCACTCAGCGGAACGGATTATAAAGAGGATACACAGAAAGCTGCAGACATCTTAAATGTGCCATTCATGTGTGTTCTCTTAAAGTGGTAGCAAACTCTGACAGAAAAAATAAATCCCACTGCAGGTTAAGGACATAATGTGCTAGTATGCATTGCATACTAGCACATTATGAAAGACTTAACTTAAACCAAAGCCCTTCAGCGGCACGTTGTCACCGATGACAGGGCACCCATCTTCACCCGATGTTCTATCTGGGTTTGCAGGCTCCGACCGTTTGAATGACAAAGACATGATGACGCCACTCCAGCACATGCGCATGGGAGCCACGTTTGTGGCACATCGCTCTGAGTATGTCGTCCCTTCAGGGTGCATTGTGCTGGTGACATTACTGGCTGCAGAAATAGTGAACATCTCCTAAACGTTGCACATTTAGGAGACATTCCTTGTACCCACAGGTAAAGCTTTATTATAGGATTACCTGTAGGTACAAGTCACCAAGCGGTGTTTACCACCGCTTTAATAAAGAACACAGCCCCCATATGCTACAGTGCAACACAAACCATTCTCAGAGCTTCACAAACACATGGATCACAACATACAATGAGTCAAACACACATCTTCAAAGCCAAATGATAGTAAACAGCTGAACCAAGGATAGAGCAGAGCCCTGCCGGCAAGTGTACACACTGCCTTGACTGCTAGCTTTAAGCAGTAAATGTATAATATTCATATGCAGAATTTCATATCTACATGACTATATATAGAGCTGTGCTCTGATGTTACCTGTATCATTTTCTTTGTGCCATGATGCTGCTGTAGAAGGTTTTCATTTTTTATGATGTCGCTTTTTAAGGAAAGAACCCTTTGCTGCGTTGTGTATAACTGGGAGGCAACATTTTGGACTTCTCCTTCCAGGTGACTGCAGAACACAACATTAAAATATTCAGTCTACAGAATACAAAAGGAAATGCCGCTCCCAGGACTGCCACACCTGGATAAAAGCTCCCGCCCTACTCAGCCTCTCAGGTGCTGGCTCTGCACGGTTATGTGAAGGAAAAAAGGCAATCCTGGACGGCCGCACTCAATGAAAAATAGGGCATCTTTATTGTAACAAAAATAGTAAAAATCAAAATAAGTCACATCAGAGGTGGATAGTACAGGAACAATCGCTAACGCGTTTCACATCTAGATTAAAAATTGTCAACTGAGTGCATATAAAAAAGGGAAATAATGTGGAATACGTAAAACACCTGAAAGTGAACTTGAAATTGAAACACCACACCTATTGCACAGTTAACCTTCAAGATCTCAGAAATTGAGATGGAAATAGAACACACTTAGGAATATTTTCTATACAGATATCCTTAATATCCCATATAAAAAATGAAAAATAATGATAATATAGAATTAAAATCTATTGTCTATACATCCAAAAAAAACTGAGAAACCACAATAGTTCACAAGATAAATATGAATCATTGTATGACCACAGGTGATGCAAAGTAATTGGAAACTTGAAAATGCTTATATATATATATATATAAATATGTATAAGAGGCAACACCGAAAGGGCTGGAAAAAACGCCATATTCGCGTAAGCAAAGCTATATGACATATCGCAAAAACTAGGCCAGAAATGTATAAGTGACCAACCATTGCAGTGCCGCCAAATATAGGTAAGCAAAAGAAGGAAGGGGAAAAAGAAAAGAAAACTTTGCAAAACACTATGTAGAATAAAATATATATATATATTCAGTCTACAGACACAAACTTGAGAAAATATAAACAGCTCATAGCTTTTAGTTTTTGCAACCTAACAGTAATTTAAAAAAAAGGTGTTTATTGGTAAATTATATAGCTGTAAATTACTAGATCCTAAAAAATTAAAGTGATAAAGTCTATTTTTTTTTTTTGTTTAAAAAGAACAAATATGTTATACTTTCCTACTCTGTGTAGTGGTTTTGCACAGAGCAGCCCAGATACTCCTTTTCTTGGGTCCCCCTGCCGATGCTCCCACCGAGTTCTCCCACAGAAAGCAGCTTGCTATGGGGGCACCCGAGCATAGCCGCTGCTGTGTGTGCCCATTCAGACACAGAGCTGCAGGTTGGCCCTGCCCACTCTTTCTCCTCATTGGCTCACTGACTTTGACAGCAGCAGGAGCCAATGGTGCCCGCTGTGTGTCTCAGCCAATCAGGAGGGAGAGTCCTGGACAGCTGAGTCTCTTGTGCAACATCGCTGGATCGAGATGGGGCTCAGGTAAGTATTAGGGGGGCTGCTGCACACAGAAGGTTTTTTATCTTAATGCATAGAAAAAAAACTACCTTTAGAACCTCTTTATTCTAGTGGCCTTTGATTCAGATAGTGTAATTGTCCCTAAGTTCAGGTTGATTGAAGTCTAATTAAAGGAAACCTGTGCTGTTCGCTGTGGTGGGTTGCCATTGCCACCCTCCAAAAATGCTAGTTGCCTGGCTGTCTCTGGCTTTAAAATTTAAGAAAAAAAACAGCTCTGGTGCAAACATGCATATTAGAAAAGTCAGAGTGAATGCATACCCCAATGTACTGAAACCAAAGGATCGGCATGACTGCAAATTTTTAATAGTTTAGAAGGGGAGGTAAGCAATGGGAAGCTCTTCATCAGTACAGAATTTATTTAATAGCTAGGGTCAGTTGTGAATGCATTATTTCAGGGCTTGACCAACCCCAGGAGTCAGGTCGCCACAACGACCAGAAACCGCATCCTGGCACCTGGGCTTCTGCCAGCCCACTCACCGTCAGCAGGGATGTGCAATTCCTACCACCAGACTCCTGGTACATGCAGTTCCGGGTGCGGGCCAGATTCTTTTTTGTTTACATTTAGCCTTGCTGTAGACAAGCAGCAGGATTTTTTTTTTTGTCCAGGGTGGATGGGCGGGGTGCAGAAAGACTTTAAAGGGAAAGGGGCGGGGTCTCACAGACTTTTGATGTATTAGAAAGATCTGTGGAGGGATTAAGCGCAAGCTGGCTGCAGTGGAAGTGAGGTGCATGTACCAGGACCACACCATGCCTGCTGTGGAAGTGCCAATCTCCGTCCCGGGTAATGTCTTGTGCATTCCGTTCTGCTAGGATTGCTGTCAACGGGTCAGGCACCTCGGGGGATAGTGCCACACATGGCTGCCTCGGGGGTCCTGTGTCATGAAGATGCTGGGCATAGATATAGGCTATGGAAGTGCTGGAGGACTTCGTGTACTACTCATGAAGCAAGGGAACCTGTAGTGAGAGGAATGGATTGACTGATATGGCCATCCTTCTGGAAATGCTAATTGCCTGTCTGTTGCTGTGTTCCCTAATCTAGCAGGCCAGACAAGGGAGAACTGTAGGAGGATTACATAAAATATACAGAGAAGTATTATTATGATGGTATTAGTACATATTCATGCATGTGAATAGATACATGCAAGTATAAGTTAAAGTTAGGGGTAAATTGTCCATATGCACTGATGGAGAGCACTGTAGTGGAGGGGCAGCCAGCTGTCATTAGAAGCAGCTCTGTGGGTTAGAGATGAGAACAAGCCGACACTCTAAGTGCAGTATTTGCTAAAATGGTACACGTTTATTAGAGATACACTCACATGATGGAAGAGAATCTGCGGAAGCCCAGCAATCCACCGGCATGGCCGGCAACATGGGCTTCTGCAGATGACAGCCCTCCACCTGGACTTTGGCGCACAACGTGGCTTAATTCTACAAGCTTTTATTCTCTTCTACTATTAAATGTGTACTATTTTACCAAATACTGCACTTAGAGTGGTGTCGCTGGTTTTTCTCTCTTCAATATTTACTGATGATCTGTCCTAAAGATGGTAATGAGTGCACTCTGCACAGCTTGGACTTAGACTGGTTCACATCTATGTGTGTTTAGAGTCTTTTAAGACATGCAGGAAAGCAAATTAGTTTCCCTATGGGACCCATTTGCTTTGGCTGATAAGCATTTCATGTTGCTAGGGGGAGGTGTCTGTCATGGAGAAAAACATGTAAAAAATGCATGGATATTTGTATGATGCAATTCCATCGAAGTCTATGAAGCAAAAAAAAGCACTGCGCTGCCTATTAAAAAAAAAAAGTCCCTGCACCTTTCCATAAAACGCATTGCAAAAACATGCATAGATGTGATTGGAACTCCTAAGAAAAAAGGTTAAATGGACCGTAGTGTGTTTCTGCAGAACTTAGCCTTAGACATCAATGGCAATGATGCAATGGCAGATTCAATGGCAAATTCAAGATCTGACATCTCTGTCGTAGAAAATAAAGCCCTGTTAGTCATAAAAAAAACTGGTTCCTAACTTTTTTAGCTAGCTCCTAGATTCCAAGCAAATTTGTCAAGTCCTGCATTATTTGATACAAGAACAAAACCAAAAAGCAATGATGTACCCACCCGATTTCCATTTCCACATCTCGGCTCAGGTATCTGGCTCGGTTAAAGTCTGATGAATAGTAACGGTTTTTAAACACTTGGTCACCATCCGCCGTAAAAGCTTCTCTACAGTTTCTGGGTGGTTGTCTCTTCTGCATTACCTCTCGAGCCTCACTATTATTCTGATAAAAGATCCTCAGTGAAACATTGTAAACACATACATTTCCTTTAAAACATATAGTTACATAGTAGGCAAGGCTGAAAAAAGACAATAGTCCATCCTGTTCAACCAGTGTACAGTAGGTGTACGTGTGTCAGTCTATAACAATTTCCCATTGTCCTTATATGTTGTGTTTTTTTAATATGTACATCCAAGAGAGTCTTTTAAAAATATACTCTTTTTACAGAAGTAGCCATAGAAAATGTAATAGATCCCACCTCAAGATCGTGAGACTGCCAAATAATAAGCATATTGATTATTTTGAAAATTAATGTCATACAATTAAATTAGGACAGATTAGAAAAAAAAATCCTACAATTCATGTTTTATGAGCAAATGGCACAGATCAGACAAATGACTGGCAGGCTATTGCAGCAATAGTGATTTAATAAAGCAAAACTAAATACCTTAATGAGCAGCACTGTTTCGATTCCCCTCATGTCAATCAGGCAGTTGGCAACCACAGGGTGTTCAACCTCCAAAGCAGTGAATACGGTTGGGTAATTAGGATGGAAAGCAGCACTAAAAAATAATAAGCATGTCAGCTCTAACTGCTGCAAAAAAATCTATTACACATAATTAATTTAATTAAAAAGAGTAACTCCACTTTTGTGAGGGGAAAAAATTAGCAAATCAAAAAAAAAAAAAAAAAAAAAAGAATATAGTGTACACAATTGCTACACAACTCATATTGTAATTAAAGGTTATTAAAAATTATCTTCCCTTTTCAATCTGCAGCTCTGTAATTTTCTGTAAAATGCAATGCAATATGGCTAACTGGGGGTGTACTGTACACAGAATGTGTACAGAACGCCCCGTCGCGCCCCCCCCCCCCCCCCACCAGAAACATAATTTCCTGCTTGTGTGATTGGCTCAATGATTTTCCCAGAAGTCTGCACTAAGATACAAGTCAGATTTTTGGCATCCCCTGCAACAAAAATGTCATTTTTGGTGAGAAACTCACAAAGGGAAATCACGTCTAAAGGTATGTAGACCCCGTCACTTTCCTCAGAGCCCTGCAGGGGCAGCAGCTAGCTGATAATTATTTTGTGTCAGAATAAAATCAAAAGACAAATTTAAAACAAAACGTTGATCTTCTCACCGTTGTGAGACATCATAAACTCTGTCTCGGAACTCATTTACAATGATCGATGGACGTTGACCATGTGGGAATTCCCTTGACATCAGATTTTGCAGAGTTCTCTCATCTTGGTGATTATCACAGCAGAAAGCAAGGAGCAGGGACTTCAGACAACTTTCCACAGCAAGATCATGCTGTGGGTCTTTTAGACGAATGCAAGAACCTACATTCACAATAAAAACATTAACGTTTAACATAACAAATTAAAAAACAAAGCAGAAATAGAACTCACTAAGACTGGAAACCACTTTGTGGCAGTGTTGCACAACCACAATGCAGCTGGCTTTTTTACATATCAATTTAGCATGGACCTAGCACCAGAGATCAATAGATAATCTCTAATAGTGCTGTGCAACATTATTCTATCATAATATAACCAATAACCTAAAAGGTGTGTAAAAAAATCAAACACTTCAATATCGTGAACAATAATATCCTACCTACACACCATATATGCAAGTATAAAAAAAATACAATACATAAAATGTGTTAAATACTCCAACTTCCAGCTGATTGAGGAGTGTGGGCAGCGGCGGTGGGCGTTCGGTCTTTTCATCTTTAATTTGTTTATTCTTTTCCCCTATCTTTTGTTCCCTTTCCATTCTTTGTCTCTCCTTTCTCGCTGCACCCTGCTCCCTTCTTTTTTTTTTTTTTTTTTCCTTTTCTTCTATATGCACTTAGTTTTCATTTAGCTCACACTTTTTGTAGTGCACTTTGTATACTCACGCCGCTTAGCCGGAGGGTGGTGGTGAAGCATAGGTTCTAATATTTCCCCAAGTGGGGTTTTCGGAGTAGGATTGTTGTATGCTTTTAGAAGGACGTTTATCTTTATGCTGAACTTATATTTTATATGGCAACCCTATGTGATAAATGGTGGTATACTACTTGGATCCTTTTAACATCCATCCTTCATGTTTTTGTTATGTTCCACCTGTGTTGTGAACCTTATTCTTGTTGTCATTATTTGCCTACGATTTCTGTCCTCTGGGAAAAACTTTTCAATAAATATATTGAAACAAAAATAGTCAAGACATGAAAAAGGAAAAAAAAATATTTAAGTTAAAATAATTTTTCCTCTTGTTCTCATATCCATTTATTGTAAACATTCATATATGGTATGTAGTTAGGATATTATTTAATATTGTTCACGATATTGAAGTATTTACAATTTTTTTTCACACACCTTTAGGTTGTTATATGATGACAGAATGTTGCACAGCACTATTTGATATACTGTACAGTATATTTATGTTTGGTGTGAGGAACACAGTTCAGTGTTTTGCGGCAACATTTAGTAGATTTGGTGAATTGGATTAATTTACACTTATAGTTGTAGTGGTTTAACACATTTGGTGTTGCGCAAAGAACACTATTCACTTGTATTTGTTATCTAGCACCAGATATACAGTATCTCACAAAAGTGAGTACACCCCTCACATTTTTGTAAATATTTTATTATATCTTTTCATGTGACAACACTGAAGAAATGACACTTTGCTACAATGTAAATTAGTGAGTGTACAGCTTGTATAACTAAATTTGCTTTCACCTCAAAATAACAACACACAGCCATTAATGTCTAAACTGCTGGCAACAAAAGTAAGTACATCCCTAAGAGAAAATGTCCAAAGTGTCAATATTTTGTGTGGCCAACATTATTTTCCAGCACTGCCTTGACCCTCTTGGGCATGGAGTTCACCAGAGCTTCACAGGTTGCCACAGGAGTCCTCTTCCACTCCTTCGTGACAACATCTCAGAGCTGGTGGATGTTAGAGACCTCGCGTTCCTCCACCTTTCCATTTGAGTATGCTCCACAGATGCTCAATATGGTTTAGGTCTGGAGACATGCTTGGCCAGTCCATCACCTTTACCCTTATCTTCTTTAGCAAGGCAGTGGTCGTCTTCCAGGTGTGTTTGGGGTCGTTATGTTGGAATACTGCCTTGCGGCCCAGGCTCTGAATGGAGGTGATCATGCTCTGCTTCAGTATGTCACAGTACATGTTGGCATTCATGGTTCCCTCAATGAACTGTAGCTCTCCAGTGCCGGAAGCACTCATGCAGCCCCAGACCATGACACTCCCTCTACCATGCTTTAATGTAGGCAAAACACACTTGTCTTTGTACTCCTCGCTTGGTTTCCACCACACACGCTTGATACCATCTGAACCAAATAAGTTTATCTTGGTCTCATCAGATCACAGGACATGGTTCCAGTAATCCATGTCCTTAGTCTGCTTGTCTTCAGCAAACTGTTTGCAGGCTTTCTTGTACTTCATCTTAAGAAGTGGCTTCCTTCTGGGACGACAGCAAAGCAGACCAATTTGATGCAGCGCGCGGCGTGTGGTCTGAACACTGACAGTCTGACCCCCACCCCTTCAACCTCTGCAGCAATGCTGGCAGCACTCATACATCTATTTCCCAAAAACAACCTCTGGATATGACACTGAGCACAAGCACTCAACTTCTTTGGTCGACCATGGCGAGTGGAACCTGTCCTGTTAAAACGCTGTATGGTATTGACCACCGTGCTGCAGCTCAGTTTCAGGGTCTTGGCAATCTTCTTATAGCCTAGGCCATCTTTATGTAGAGCAACAATTCTTTTTTTTCAGACCCTCAGAGTTCTTTGCCAAGAGGTGCCATGTTGGACTTCTAGTGACCAATATGAGAGAGTGAGAGCAATAACACCAAATTTAACACACCTGCTCCCCATTCACACCGCAGACCTTGTAACACTAACAAGTCACATGACACCGGGGAGGGAAAATGGCTAATTGGGCCCAAATTTAGACATTTTCACTTAGGGCTGTACTCACTTTTGTTGCCAGCAGTTTAGACATTAATGGTTGTGTAAAAAAATAATTGTACACAGCGCTACGAACATAGCATTAAAAATAAAAGTCCATAGTGTTTGGAATAAAATCCTTATTCAGGGAAAGAAAACTGGAATCACCCACAGTGTAGACAGAGACACAATTTAGGTGAGCACGGACTTATCCTTCACCGATCATCATCACACCAGGCCTCTTACCAAAAAGAATGGACCACCTAATTACATGTGGTCAGACAAGCATGATAAATCCACAGAGCCACAAAACCATTTCATGAGGATCATAGATGGCTGGGTCTTGTAGTCTCACCAGATAAATATTCAGAGGTGCATGCATAAGATACAAAAGAAGGAACTCCTCATGGTGTAGTATCATAAAACCAGGGTCATATTTATTTAAAGAAATATCCAAGTACTCACATTTCAAAAAATAAAAACAGGCATTTTCGAAAAGCAGCAGTCTGTATAAGCAGCGTTTGTTTCCAACCACAAATGTGGCCGCGGTCGACACTTTGCATCGTTGTGACGTCAGTGCTGCAACGCATTGACCACGGTCATTTTGTGGTTGGAAACAAACGCTGCTTATACAGACTGCTGCTTTTTAAACATGCCCGTTTTTTTATTCCCTGAAATGTGAGTACCCTGGATATTTCTTTAAATAAATATGACCATGGTTTTATAATACTACACCATGAGGAGTTCCTTCTTTTGTATCTTATGCATGCACCTCTGAATATTTATCTGGCGAGACTACAAGACCCAGCCATCTATGATCCTCATGAAATGGTTTCGTGGCTCTGTGGATTTATCATGCTTGTCTGACCACCTGTAATTAAGTGGTCCATTCTTTTTGGTAAGAGGCCTGGTGTGTTGATGTTCGGTGGAGGATAAGTCCGTGCTCACCTAATTTGTGTCTCTGTCTACACTGTGGGTGACTCCAGTTTTCTTTCCTTGAATAAGGATTTTATTCCAAACACTATGGACTTTTTTTTTAATGCTATGTTCGTAGCGCTGCGTACAATTATTTTTTATGCTTCTTATTGTCACCATACAATTTATGTCAGCTGCTTCATTACTATTACTAGCGCAGTGATTAATCTTGAATTTATTAATGGCTGTGTGTTGAGTTATTTTGAGGGGACAGCAAACTCACATTGTTATACAAGCTGTACACTCACTACTTTACATTGTGGCAAAGTGTCATTTCTTCAGAGTTGTCACATGAAAAGATATAATAAAATATTTACAAAAAGTGAGGGGTGTACTCACTTTTGCACGATACGGTATTCTTCAGGTTTACTGCATATATATTAATGTACAAGTATACTGGCAATTAATAAATTGTGCAGGGAAAGTAGCACCTGACGGTAAAGATATTCACAAGCAGAGGCTGTGCCACAAGGAGTGGTGTGAGACTATAAGGGGTGACGGTGGAGGGCTTACAAAGCCCTATAAACGTGGACGTACACTTTAACTCTCCAGCATCTACCAAAACATGAAATATTAATTTTGGGCGAACTAAGCTTAAAATCGATGCAAGAGAAGAAAATTGGTGTGTGGGTTACATTATATTACACGGTCTCTATCCCTAATATGAGTGCAAAAAAAGGAACACTCTTCCCCTAGGACTATTATAGATAGTGGCCCAGAAATGTATATACCGGTAATTAAAAAACGTAACCAATTTTTCCTGCACAAACTCAATGATTAAAATGCATTAAAAGTAGCTGGCAACAAACAAATACAGCAGAGAATAATGCATTTACACAAATCTACATGAATAAAGGTGTTTGTTTAATATCCATATCCAACCATGCTGTATGTCATACACAACATGCTAAACTGCATATTTGTTTATGGGCAGCTACTTTTAATGCACTTTAACTATTGTGTTTTCACAATAAAATTTTGTTATATTTTTATTATATACAATTGTGGGTTGAGGTCTATAATAGTCCAGGGGGGAGAGTGTTCCTTTTGAGCTTAAAGTAGCTATAAATACTAACTGAATCATATTCAGTTTGCTAAAGAAACATGTATCAGAAACAACTGAAATCGCTAAAAATAAAATTCACCTTTTTTATCCTCTAAAAATATTGAAAACTACTTTAGTTCTGGTTCACACTGATGCGACTTCTGATGCGTTCCAGAACGCATGGAATGGAACAACAAGTGAAATAACATTTCTGTGGAGCCCGTTCACATATACACTATATTGTCAAAAGTATTGGACGCCTGCCTTTACATTAACTTTAATGGCAACCCAGGGTTCAATATTGAGTTGGCCCACTCTTTGCAGTTACAACTTCAACTCTTCTGGAAAGGCTGTCCACAAGGTTTAGGAGTGTGTCTATGTTTGACCATTCCTCCAGAGTGCATTTGTGAGGTCATGCACTGATGTTGAACGAGAAGGCCTGGCTCGCAGTCTCCACTCGAATTCATGTCAAAGGTGTTCTATCAGGTTGAGGTCAGGACTCTGTGCAGGCCAGTCAAGTTCCTCTACCCCAAACTCGCTCATCCATGTCTTCATGGACCTTGCTTTGTGCACTGGTGTGCAGTCATGTTGAAACAGGAAGGGGCCGTCCCCAAACTGTTCCCACAAAGTTGGGAGCATGAAATTGTCCAAAATGTCTTGGTATGCTGACGCCTTAAGAGTTCCCTTCACTGGAACTAAGGGGCCAAGCCCAACCCAACAAACTAAAGGCTGAGTTTAAAGCAAAAGGTGGTTCAACAAAATACTGACACAAGGGGGATCCTTTTTCCAACTCAGTAATTCTGTGGAATGCTGACGTCTTAAGTTCTCTTCACTGGAACTAAGGGGCCAAGCCCAACCCCTGAAAAACAAGGCCACAACATAATCCCCCCTTCACCAATTTATTTGGACCAGTGCACAAAGCAAGGTCCATAAAAGGCATGAATAAGCGAGTTTGTGGTGGAGGAACTTGGCAGGCCTGCACAGAGTACTGACCTTATCCCACTAGAACACCTTTGGGCTGAATTATAGCGGAGACTGCGAGCCAGGCTTTCTCATTCAACATCGGTGCCTGACCTCACAAATGCACTTCTGATAAAATGGTCAAAAATTCCCATAGACACACTCCTAAACCTTGTGGACAGCCTTCCCAGAAGAGTTGACACGGTTATAGCTGCAAAGGGTGGGCCAACTCAATATTGAACCCTACAGACTAAGACTGGGATGCCATTAAAGTTCATGTGCGTGTAAAGGCAGGCGTCCCAATATTTTTGATAATATAATGTTTGTGGTGCTGCTGTGATGTGATTTTGAAAACAGTCCTGTGCGAGTTGGGTGAGTTGCAATTTTGTGGTCCATAGACTTCAATAGCAAGCATCAAAATCGCATTTGCGTTCTTTTGTGACGCATTTTACAATGCGATTTATGTTGGTTGTTAGGAGCCGGTATCCTGTCAGAAAGCCGCTACCCATCAGAAAATACAACGGAAGTGACGTTCCGTCGCGCCCATCTTGGTACACCCGCACTCGCCTGCAGCAAGCCTGCAGTCCGAAGGCTGCAAGCGGACAATGTTTTACACCCACCGGAGTCTTGCATTTCACACTTATTTTTACCAGTAAACTGAGTGTATATCGTTAATACAGTATTTTGAGATCCGTGACACTGTTTTGAGTTTGAATTTTGAAAGCAGCGGCAAGCCTCCTGATGTCACAGGTTTGCTAATCTGACAGAACACTGCTGCTGCTTAATAAGGTCCATATATGCAGGCAATATATTTCATGCAGAACAGGCCTGCATACTTTCTTTTTCTGTTCTTCCGTTTCTTTTTTCTAAACAGTCACAGGAGATGAATGGCCAGCAAAACACCTAGTTTAACTGATATCCACAGTTCAAACACAGAAGTGTGACAGGAATATCTTCATAAAAGCAAAACACATACACCAAATGTAGTTCAAGATAAAATATTACTGAACATACCCAATGGGCCAATGGGTTTTTTCCTGAAACGGCCCTGTCTGTAGGCCTCATCAATTGCTGCTAAAAGAGGTGGCATATTTTGTCCAAATCTCTTCAGTCTGTCTGTTTTACTGTCCTGAAATTGCTTTATTTGCCTTCTTAGGCTTTCCATCCGGTATTTTAGATCACGCTCTTGATTACTGTTGACAATCAAACAGGAAGTCATATAAAGTGAAAGAGATCTTTGATGTTGAAAGTGAATAGTAGAAATACCAAAATAATAGATGTGCTAAGCAAACATGTATTCCATCTGTGGTACTCAGTGTTAATTTTGGCAGCAAATTTCGATTTAGTTTTGGTCTTAGGACTAAAATGGCATTTTAGTTTTAGTCCCATTTTAGTCATCTGCAAGTGTTTTAGTCCCATTTTAGTCATCTGCAAGTGTTTTAGTTTTAGTCCCATTTTAGTCATCGTATTTTAGTCGACTAAAATCTCCAGTACATTTTAGTAGAATAAAATCATTTTAGTCTAATAAAATCGAATGTGCACAGTACACAAGCCCCCCACCCTCGGCACAATACACAGCACTCCCTGCACTCCCAGGAGACCCCCAGTCTCCTGGGACAGCACTGTCAGTGTACTCTAAAGTTAAGAATAGATCACTGTCAGCCCTTTCTCATACACAGCTCCTCCTATGTCACTCTCATTGTAAATCAAAGTCTCTAAATATACCTCAATATCTTTGTTCTTGCACGGACCTAGTCACATGACTGCTCTCCTCTGACATTTCTTGGATGGACATGTGACCGCTCCCCTCCTCCAGGAGCGGTGTAGAAGGGGCTGGCAGTGATTTTTTTCCTGACTTTAAACTTTGCTGGCAGTGCTGTCCAAGGGCCAGGAGAGGCGGGGCGGCCAGCTTGACCCCCCCCCCCCCCCCCCAATGTGTGGCACCTGGGGCGGACCGCCCGATTCCCGCCCCTGTTGGTAAAAAACAAATATCGGCATATAACATACATGGTGATATAAGCGGATAAATACAGTAGTTCATGAGGGTAAACGTGCGGGAGCCACCAGTCACGGCACTTGCTAGTAAAGGAATGGCACAGAGGGCTGTTTCTTCACAACGTATGCGCCGATGACATCATCGGCACACTACAAGGTAAATATCTCCTAAACGTCGCACGTTTAGGAGATATTTACCGTACCTATAGGTAAGCCTTATTATAGGGTTTACCTATAGGTACAACTTCCACATTGGGGGTTTACAACCACTTTAAGGGTTAATTATTATAACGAAAACATTTAAATAGGAATGCTAATCACATTTCTAAATTCAAATGTAACCACTAGTAGAAGCATTTAGAGATCCGTCTATCAAAATACAATAATCAAAATATGGAGCAGTGAGCAAGTAAACATGTTAAAAAAAACAGCTAATTCATAAAAATAAATAAATAAATAAATAAAACCTCAAAGATTTCCCATCAGCTACAATTTGCAATTGCTTACAGCTAAGATGTCGTGTGAATTTTGCCATTTTGTAGTTGACTGCTCTCAGTTGCCTTTAAGTGGCAGAAGGTTCCTGAAGCAGTGCAAGCCCATCACAACTGCTTTGATTGGAGAAATGTTTGCCAAATAATGACTTATACCTGTTTTAAGAGACACTGTTCTGTTATCCAGACACATACTCGGCTCCAGGACAGAAGTGTTCTTTTAATTCTTAAAAGAATGGGAAAGGATAGGAGCCTTTTCATAAAGTGATAAAACATTTTGCTATTACCACAACTTCCCAACAATATTTCCTGAACACCCAAAAGGGAAATTTGCTAAAACTGGATATTTTGAAACTCGCTATTCCTTCCCCAAAAAAGTGTCTTACTCTCCAAAGGAGTGCAAGACACTTTTTTTGGTAAATCAATAAAACCAATAAAGCAACTATTGTAGTTACTTTTTTTAAATTGAGAAATTATAAAGTGATGCATTCTAAAAACAGATTGAAGCCGCTAATGCATTATTGCTGTTTCTCTATCTGGAAGCTTCCCTTATTTTCCATTCTGGTGGCACCATATCAGACAAGGTATTTATTACCAGAACAAGAAGCGAAAGGAAATCACCCCGATAGGGACACAGATAGTAAAATGACCGGGACAGAGGTTCTAACTCTTCTTCACTTAGCTAAAAAGAGGTTTAAAAAAAATTGTTTGGATCTCAACTGGAGAGCATTTTACGTTCCAATGACAGGGTTACAAGAAGTGAGGTAACATCCTTTCCAAATGGGAAAACAAAGACATCATTAAAAAGCTGACAGGTGTTGCAGAGGTAAAGAACTTAGCTGACATCAGGGTTTAACAGAACAACATTCATGTATCTGCATGAAACTAAAGAGGGAACATACAGCAGATTGGATTGCTCTTCTTTGCTCCTGTATATTGCATGCTGGAACTGGGTCATCTGCTCAGCAGTTGTGACCTCTTGAGCTGTTAGTTCATTCACTTTATGCTTCAGCTGGTCTATTTCTCTCAGTCTCTCCATCTTTTCTTCTTCAGAAGCATTATCAGCACTACAAAACAAACAAACTTATTGTGCAATTATCTTGATTATAGAAACATATCAGGGGCCAGAAGAAGGTAAAGATTACGTAAACCTATAGATTTAACCTTTTCCCAAAATAGTTGTGCTCAAGGCATGCTGTTGCTGGATCCCTCAACCAAACTATCAAGTCATAAATTGGCTGGTGTCATAACTAAACACATGTACAGCACTATGGTCTGGAAAGACACAGGACCTGATTTTTCTGTGCTGCTTCTCCTCTTCCTAGTCTGAGCTTTGCTGTAGAGCTAGTCCCAGGTCAAATCCAGGTACTGCTTGCCTTTAATATATTCCAAATCTTTAAAATAAAAAAAACACCACACACACCTGTTCTGCAACTCTTCAATGCGTATCTGCAGCTGCTGTGCATCCCTTTCCAGACGTCTTAATTCCAGCTTGTGCCGATTAAAAAGGACCTAAAAAGAAAGTCTTTTCAGTTTAAAGCTGAACAGACAGCTAAACACACAGATGAAACATGCCAAAGAATTTGAATCATTCATTCCTGAGATTTACGCAGCACTGCCACTTAGCAGAGCCCTGTCTGCCGTGACAGGAAACCCGACTTCCTCTGCTTAAGTTCAGTAACGCTTACGGGTCTGGTCTCTCTGGCAGCCTGTGAAAAGGAGCACCATACCAAAAGATAAGAGTCCAAATTCATTTATTGACATGAAGTTAAACGACAGCCAACATGTTGGCTGTCTTTTAACACAATATCAATAAATGAATTAGGCATGTAGTGCATGGTGTAGCTGTACAAATTGATAAGACCACCTCTGTTTCAAAGGGAATTCCCTTATCAGCTGCTCAGAGGATTTAAGTGAACCCTTCTCACAATTAAGAGTAAGAACCGGCACCTGTTCCTATCGCTAAAAAACCCTGCTGGATCAATCACTTAGGGAGCCTTTCATTACCCCAAATAGGGATATATTTAGTGAGGGAAGAAAACCCCCCATTAACTTCTTGACAGAATCCCACACCTTGAACAACAGTACAAAGGTGGACATGACAGAAAAAGCAAAACATCCCAACAACCCCCCTCCACGGCAAGCAAAAGTGGGTGCCCCTGAAACATAAAGAAGACTAAATGATATGAGGCAGTAGCTGAAACTTTAAAATCCCATCATGCAAGATGCTGCAGTTGGGCTGCAAGAAAATAAATTCTCGGATTTGGAGCCCCCAGCCTCCTTTGGATATTAAAAGTTCCAGTTTGACACTGGGGACTTTGTTCCCCCAAATCAGATTTCTAAATAGGCCACTGACCTTAAGAAAGTTCTACAGGGGGATCCAGATTGGGGAACTGTGTAAAAAAAAATTAAGATCTGTGGCATCCAGATCATTTTAATTAAATGTATACATCCTATTTCTGAAAGGGGAAGTCTACACCAGGCCCTACTTTGAATTTAATACCTTGTCAACAAAGGGGCAACATTATCCGCAATGTATGACAAGGGAGACGCTGTCTTGGTTACACCCAAATATTTAAGAAAGGAGACAATTTTAAGATCTACCAAGGTGGATGGTAAATCCTTGAATAAGGGATCTAGCGGCAAAAGAATAGACTTCTCCCACTTGATAGCCAGCCCTGAGAATCTGTAAAACTCATCTATATAGTTCATAACTGCTGACAGACGACCAAAGATTGGATAAAAATAAATCATCAACATACAGCGCTACCTTTAAATCCATATTACTTCTAACCAGACCTGCTACATCCGTAGCAGCCCGTAAAAGGTATGCTAAAGGGCTCAATAGCAATGTCAAAAAGTTAAAGGGGTTGTAAAGGTTAGTATTTTTTTAAAATAACAAACATGTTAAACTTACCTCCTCTGTGCAAGGGTTTTGCACAGAGTGGCCCCGATCCTACTTTTTTGGGGTCTCTCAGTGGCGCTCCTGGCTCCTCCTCTTCTCAAGTGCCCCCACGGAGAGCGAACCGATTCTCGCAGGGGTATAATAAACCCTATGAAGTATTTTGAGTTGGATATAACGGTCACAAGCCATCACCAGAGCCCAGAACGAGTGGTCCCACATATCATCCCAATCAGGTATCAGTGCGCTCTATTTGTCCCTACATTTACTTAGTGCTTTCGGCCTTTCGACAAACAGTACTTTGTAAACCTCAGACGTCGTCTTTTGCATTGATTCATCACACAGTAACCACTCCAGAGGAGAAACATGAAGCTCCAATGTATCTGTACCAAACTGTGTCACAAATGCATGCCTCAGTTGAAGATAACGAAAAAGGTACCAGTTCAGAAGGCTGTATCTCTCCTTCAATTGATCGAATGTAAATAATTTCCCCCCCCCACTATATGCTTCAATTGTTTGATGCCCACCTGGGCCCACAGTATTGACTCCGGAATCACATCAAAATGAGGGAACCTAGGATTAAACCATAGGGGAGTATCTGGTGACCAGTCCCGAGCCTTTAGAATGCATCAACACCTTCGCCCTGTTCCATGCATGAATAGTAGTGTGCATCAACCCAGTCAAAGGTGATACTACTTTCGAACCTCTATATACCAGGAAGTAAAGACTCTCGTATAATCCCATAAGGGCTGCCTCAAGTACTGTTGCTGCGTCTCCATCATCTCGCAGCAGCCAGCACCTGGCAACAACCATTTGTCCTGCTAAAAAAAAAAAAAAAAAAAAAAAAAACTGAAATAGGTCTGGCAATGCCAGCCCTCCCTGTCCTAGGGGATTCTGCAATGTACATAGACTTATTCTCTAGGATGACCAGTAGACCACAAAAAGGAACTAAACAGACTATTTGCACATATAAAGAACGAACAGGGGATCCAAATAGGAGAATTGCGCAAAAAATACAAAATAAACGGTAAGATTTTCGTCTTAAGAAGGTTTACCCCTGCCGATCAAGAAAAGCGGTAAATGTTTCCAGGCATCTCAACTTTGGTGAGGAGCGGTAATAGGTTAAGGAACAAATAATCACCTACCTTGGGGGATACACGAACCCCAAGGTATTTGAATTCAGATACCCAAGCTATAGGGACTAGTTAATCCAGGATCTTCGAAAAGGAGGAGCATATCATCAGCATACAGGGCAGTACATTCACATATTCCTCCTACCTCTAGAGCCCTTACCGGGCATGATGGGACTGTGACCTCATAAGGGGGCATGGTCATGTCATCCGATGACCACGCCCCCTTATGAGGTCACAGTCCCAGCATGCCCCGGGACTGTGACCTCATAAGAGGGCGGGGTCACCGCCTATATAAGTCCATTGCGGAGCGCTCAGAGAGCATTCCAGCTGGAGAGAGCATTGTGTCAACATCGGAAGAAGAGAAGAGGGAAGAAGGCTATCCAGAAGTCCGGGCCACCGCTAGCAAAAGAGTGGCAGAAGATAGCGGAGGAGCCGACAGAAGATCCGGACACCGGGAGAAGACGCCGGAGAGACCCCCGAAGTCGGAAGAAGACCCCCAGAGTCGGAAGAAGACCCCCGGAGCTGCCTAATAAATTACTTTAAAAACCTATGTACTGTGTTTTTTTATTGACAGTTTTATCCCTAGTGAATGGGTAGGGGTACGATGTACCCCATACTTATTCACAAAGGGTGGGGGGCCGGGATCTGGGGGCCCCCTTATTAAAGGGGACTCCCGGATTCTGATAAGCCCCCTGCCCGCAGACCCCGACAACCAACGGCCAGGGTTGTTGGGAAGAGGCCCTTGTCCTCATCAACATGGGGACAAGGTGCTTTGGGGTGAGGGGGCCGCAGGGCAGACCCCCCATGTTGAGGGCATGCGGCCTGGTATGGTTCGGGGGGGGGCGCTCCCTCGTCCCCACCCCCTTTCCTGGCCGGCCGGGCTGCATGCTCGGATAAGGGTCTTGTATGGATTTTGGGGGGACCCCCCACGCCGTTTTTTCGGTGTAGGGGTTCCCCTTAAAATACATACCAGATCTAAGGGCCTGGTATGCCCCTGGAGGGGAACCCATGCCGTTTTTTTTATTTAAAATTTGGCGTGGAGTTTCCCCTCAAGATTCATACCAAACATAGTGCCTGGCATTGGCGGGGATCCAAGTCCGATAAAAATGGCGAGATTGACACAATATCAGACAACAATACAAAAGTTGACCAAAGGGTGGTGGTAAAGAGCTGAAAAAAACCACGTGATTTGGTGAAAGTTGGCTGGAAAAGTCCTGCCATCTGTATGCAATACAAACTTATGGCCAACGCCCTTTGTACAAAAATCCAAGGGAAAGTTTGTACAAAGTCCTATCCTGTGTATGGGGCTTAAAAAGACCCGGTCTTTCAATGGACACAGGAATTACAGTATCTTTTTGAGAAGCTGAAATCCAATCTGGCAGCTCAAGGATAAATCCCAGAGCATAAGGGAAGAAGAGGATAGCCTTGTAGTGCAATATGTTTCAACAAAGGGGTTTATTAAAACAGCACACTAAAACCTTCCATCAAGGCAACCAAACATCAGTAAAAATAAAATGCACATAAAAAACAGAGCTGGTCTGCACCAGCCAGCTCAAACGGTTAGACGCCTCACAATGGGCTCCACCCGACTAGTTTCTCCGTAATAGGCTTCAGCTGGGAAAGGAGACTCTCCCCTGTATTGTGCTGACACCTTTGGAGCTGCTGTCCCAACCCCCTGGATAAAGGCCCTGGCTGGGTACATAGCCGCAAGCTCTATTAGCTTGCCTTTTGGTAAGCGTGCATTTCATTCGGCGTT
The DNA here is from genome assembly GCF_042186555.1 of Aquarana catesbeiana. Taxonomy (NCBI): domain Eukaryota; kingdom Metazoa; phylum Chordata; class Amphibia; order Anura; family Ranidae; genus Aquarana; species Aquarana catesbeiana. The sequence continues at coordinate 80,999,437 of NC_133327.1, read as the reverse complement.
TGGCACATATTGGTGGTGGATGATCCAGTTTCCTCTTTTCACTTACTGCACTATTATTTTAAGAATCATGGACTATTTTCAATTTATCTGATCCATTCTTAGTTCATGGACTGTAGACACAGTACAGGAGATGGTCAGAGACTGCAGACATAGTACAGGACATGGTCAGAGACTGCAGACACAGTACAGGAGATGGCCAGAGACTGCAGACACAGTACAGGAGATGGTCAGAGACTGCAGACACAGTACAGGAGATGGTCAGAGACTGCAGACACAGTACAGGAGATGGTCAGAGACTGCAGACACAGTACAGGAGATGGTCAGAGACTGCAGACACAGTACAGGAGATGGCCAGAGACTGCAGACATAGTACAGGAGATGGTCAGAGACTGCAGACATGATACAAGAGATCAATGCAGCCTTACCAGTGTCCGCCAGATGCAGCCTGCCTGTGCCCGCCAGATGCAGCCTGCCTGTGCCCGCCAGATGCAGCCTGCCTGTGCCCGCCAGATGCAGCCTGCCTGTGCCCGCCAGATGCAGCCTGCCTGTGTCTGTGGATGCAGTCTCACCAGTGCCTGGATCAGAGCTGTGAACTGAATTGCCCGGGCCGCAGTAACAATGTCCCATCTCCTGTGATCACGTCACGCTGATTCAATGTCTCACCATTGGATCAGTGTGCCGTCTCTCACAGGAGGAGGGACATTGTTAATGCGGCCAGTGCAATTCAGCTCCCTGACACACGGAGATCGCCGCCCTGTAGGAGGGAGAACTGGGGCAAGCCAGAATGACACCCCCGCAATGGGCGGCACCAGGGGGCGGGGCTCACACAGGCAATATTTTCCTTTCTGCAACGTGCCGAAAACACCATTTTCGGCTGCCAAAATTTCGGTGCATCCCTAATAAACGCTATGCTTTTAAAAATAACTTTTTTTATGTGGTTCCAAGAGTCGCATGCCCTTTAAAGTCTTTTGCTACAACTATTGGTGGTTTGGGGGATTAGAGTTGTTGATTACATCCAATGGAATACAAACACACCATGAAAGGGGAAAATACCTCAGATTCATTGTAGGCCTTCTTCCTTTGCTGCACATCATCTTTTAATGCTAAGCACTGTGGTTTCAATGCCTGAGCCTCCTGGCTGATCATTTCCAGCTTCTCCTGTATAGCTCTGAAATTCCCATCACAACTGTTCACTTTTTCCTGAAAAAGAAATAAATGTATTTAATGCTACTACCCAGCATCAACTACTGGTCTAACACCATCACTTACAAGGTAAAATTACTAAAACTGCAATTACATTTGAGGATCAAAAAAAGGTTGAAATCTAACATCATACAGAACAAACCTTTTGTTAAAACCATCAAAATATTTCACATTAAATAAGAACCACACCTATCGTCACCTCAGGCCTCAAACAATGGAGCCCAAGCAGCACACATAAATGTAAACTGACCAGGACAGTATGGTAATGCAACAACCTCCACCCAACAAACATGCCACTCTCTCTCAACAAACCACAACCCTATTGCAAATAAAGGCAAGAAAGCAATTCTCATATTTTGGTTAAGATTCATTTCCAATGTGTTAAAACTGTAAAAAAAACTATACCCACATCAAACAAAATAAGGTAAAACGCCTTCTGTGTGATGCAATTAACTAGACAGACATCTACATCAGAGTGCTGACCATCTTGTGTATACACTTAATGAATGGGTTGTTGTTTGCGTTAGCATGCTGTACTGATGGTATTAACTATTATAATATGCAGTGTCTGGCATACATTGTTTATTAGGTCTGAGGTGATGTAGAGTGTAGTTTCATTTAACCACTTCACATCCAGGCCATTTCTGACACTTCGCTCCTACATGTCAAAAATCATCATTTCTTTGCTATAAAATTAGATAGAACCCCCAAACATTATATATGTTTTTTTAGCAGAGACCCTAGAGAATACAATGGCGGTCATTGCAACTTTTTATCTTGCACGGTATTTGCGCAGCAATTTTTCAAACGCGTTTTTTTTGAAAAAAAAACAGTTTCATGCTTTAAAAAAAAACAAAACAGCAAAGTTAGCCAAATTTTTTTGCATTGTGTGAAAGATGAAGTTACGCCGAGTAAATAGATACCTAACATGTCACGCTTCAAAATTGCACACGCTCGTGGAATGGCGCCAAACTTTGGTACTTAAAAATCCCCATAGGCGACGCTTTAACATTTTTTACTGGTTACATGTTTTGAGTTACAGAGGAGGTCTAGGGCCAAAATTATTGCTCTCGCTCTAACGTTCGCGGCGATACCTCACATGTGTGGTTTGAACACCGTTTTCATATGTGGGCGGGACTTACGTATGCGTTCGCTTCTGCGTGCGAGCTCACGGGGACAGGGGCGCTTTAAAAAAAATTTTTTTTTTTTTTATTGTTAATTTTACTTAAAAATTTTTATTTTTACACTTTAAAAAAAAATTTTTTTTTTTGATCACTTTTATTCCTATTACAAGGAATGTAAACATCCCTTGTAATAGGAATATGAGACGATCAGTCCTCTTTACAGTGAGATATGGGGTCAATAAGACCCCACATCTCACCTCTAGGCTGGGAAGCCTAAAATCAAAAAAAAAAATAAAACGATCGCCGCTTCACAGCTGAAGCGGCGCCGTTTTTTTGAATGCAGAGGCCGGGCGTGACGTCATAACATCGCGCCCGGCCTCCGAACGATCATAGAGACTCCGGCGACCATCTGGTCCGCCGGAAATCTCTATGGTGAACATCCGGAGCCGGCGGATCCGCTATCCGACTCACCGATCGCTGAGGTGAGTCGGTAGTAGCACCGGAGGGCGGCGGGAGGGGGGGGACGTCCCCTCCCGCCGCCCGTAAGAACGATCAAGCGGCGGAACAGCCGCTATGATCGTTCTTATGGTGTACGGAATCGCCGGCTGAAAATGCCGGTATCTGAATGATGTCTGTAGCCTCAGACATCATTCAGATATAAGCCCCGAAAGTCGAGGACGTCATATGACGTCCTCCGGATGTCAAGTGGTTAAAGGGTAACTCCACTTTCGTGGGAGGAAAAAATTGCACAAAAAAGCAAATACTATTGCGCCACAAGTCATATTGTAATTGAATGTTATTAAAATTATCTTTCTTTTTCAATCTGCAGTGCTGTCATTTTATGTAAAATGCAATACAATATGGCTACCTGAAGGTGTTTTGTATACACATTGTGTACAGAACACACCCCAGCAATGTAATTTCCTGCTCGTGTGATTGGCTCACTGATTTTTCCAGAAGTCTGCACTAAGATACAAGTCAGATTTTGGGCACCCCCTGCAACAAAAATGTCATTTTTGGTGAGAAGCTCCCAAAGAGAAAATCATATCTAAAGCGATGCAGATCCTGCCACTTTACTCATTAGAATCCTGCAAGTGCAGCACCTGACTGACAATTATAAAATCTCTGTACCCAATATCCTCTCACATGTCTCTCTCCCCATTCTTATGGTTTATCATAACAATAATTTATCTCATACCCAATCATCCCTCTTACTGCCATCTAATATACAATACAAGCCCACCCTGACACTCAGGGAAGGAGACAACCAACACATACCCTTGTTCTACCTTATTCTCCGGCCTACATATACTACTGTTCAAATTGGTTATGTTACTCAGTTATACTAGGTACACCACCATGGCTGGGGTGTCATTGGCCCAACAAACCTTTATTCTAAAGCAATTGCTATCCACATTGCACACTATTGTCAAGATTGGTTTATCTTCAGTTTAAAGAAGGATGATTGTACCAATTTTTATGCCACAAATCTCTCCGTGACGTTATTTGTATTTTGACTGTTCCGATCCTCTTATACCACAAAAATTATACGGTGACTTGTTCTTTGTATTATTTTTGTCTCCAATAAAATACTTGAACAAGATAATTATAAAATCATTCCCAATAGATTGACTTTACACATGAGAAAACGGGAGAAACTAACCGCTATTTCTTCAGAATAACAAAAACTAGGAATCTGCAAAAAAGTTTGATAAAAATCCTTGCAATATACACAGATAAATGTTTTTTAACAAAAGTGGAGTTACTCTTTAAATCTATACGCAATCACTTATGATTAAAGACTATAGCAGAATAGGTCCTACCACTCCAACAGGGCCTCAGCAAATTATCCAATAGCTGCATGTATATTTGTTTGCTTTGCAAGTAGAAGCAATCAGTGGAATGATGGCCATTAGCTTCAGTGGTTCAGAACTGTGCAGTGGTAACAGGATTATCTCATTAATGTAGTCATGGTGAGCTCTAAGAAGACATCCGATTCAACTTAACAATGAGCAGAATATTCATAAGCTAGACTCACAACAGACAATAGTAATATGTACAGGAACAATTTTCTTACCCAGAAAAAATTGAGATAGGATGCTGTAAATTGCAGGGTGTTTACTGGCCAATTTGTCTATATTCAATGGTGCAAAAATCAACTACCTATGATTTTAACTTATCTTTTTTTTCAGGTCCAAAGTGAACATGGCAGTACCTCCAGAAAAATGTGGAAGAGCATAGGACCGTAATCAAGTTCCTGTTTCTCCAAGGGAAAGGTGCAAAGCAGATCCACGATGAAATGTCACAAACTTTGGGTGACAGTGGCCCTTCATATGCAACAGTTAAACGTTGGGTTGTCAATTTCAAAACTAACCATTTCGGTGTTGAAAGTCAGAACCCCAGTGGAAGGCCTGTTTTTGTCTCTGTGCCTGCAAATGTGAAAGCCATCCATGACATGATCATGGAGGACCAAAGCCAAAAGTATTGCTACATATCTGGGAATATCATGTGAGAGAGTCGGTGCCATTATCCACAACAAAATCAGAAAGCTTGCAGCAAAGTGGATCCCAAAACTTTTGACAACCGAACAAAAGAGGAAACGTGTGGAGACATCGGTGGCTGTTTTGGAACATTTTTCAAGAAATTAATCAGATTTTCTGGACAAACTGGTAACTGGTGATGAGACATGGATCTACTGTTATGATCCTGAGACAAAGGAACAATCTAAGGAATGGAAGCACAGTGGTTCCCCCAGGCCAAAGAAGTTCCGTATGCAAAGGTCAATGCAGAAGCAAATGGCAACAGTTTTTTGGGATAAGAAGGGAGTTCTGCTGGTGGAACGCCTCCAAAAGGGTTCAACCATCAATGCAACATATTACTGTGCTTTATTGACCAAGTTGAGGCGAAATATCAAAGAAAAACGTAGAGGAAAGATCTCCAAAGGTGTTATGTTTCATGACAACACCTCGTTATCCCAGCCACAATATTTAATATAGTCTACATGAAAATGGCCGACAGGAGCTTATAGGTCACCAGAAATATGACAACTGGTCAGACAGACCTCTCCTAAACCACTAGAAAATGGCCGCCACAATATATTGTCTTTAATTACACAAGACCGTCGTCTTTAACTAATGCACACTATTTAAGGACACTTTTCATACCCCCATCATCCCCTGAAAAAGTCAAGTGGGCGTGACGCAACACGTAGGGCGTGAGCGGAGGTATACCAGAAGTAACGCTAGTAAAGGAAACGAGTTCGGCACTCGTAGATTTTCGCTTGTTTACTACTTTTAAAGTGTGAGTTATAATAAAACTTGTTTCAACGTTAATACACTACGAGAGTATTCTCCTTTATACATGCATACCTGGAGGATATAGGACAGGACCCTGTAGGAACACTGCAGAATCTACCCTACCATTTCAAAAAGCAGAGTGTTGGGAAAACATACAGAGGACCCCCAGAGGCGACTCAGGCACCTTACATCACTTCTGAGAGATACTGTATCAATATATGCTGTACATCAAGTAGGCATGTGCAATTTGTTTCCTAACTATTCGAAATTCAGCCGAATTTTGCATCTTTCGGACATTCGGAAGAATTTTTTTTGCAGGGACTTAGGAAGCTGCAGGACAGATGTCGCAAGTGCATTGACTTCCTGGGGGAATATGTAGAATAGCGTGGCAGTTACAGCTTCCTATCTCAATTTTTTTCTGGGTAAGGCTCTATCAGCACCCCCTCATACTCCATCAAAGTGTGACGTGTAAATGTTAAAAGGATTGGCGATTTCCATACAACTACATACATTTTGTCAGGTAAAAGTGACTATTTTCTATTACATACATGTATGCATGAGCAAAGCGCTCAAGTCCAGTTTAAGCCCTGGTTCACATTGGTGCGATTTGGCATGCGATCTGACATGTCAAATTGCATGCCAAATCAGGGGCAACTGCCGGCAATGGCACCGTCTAAACCGCATTTGTGGCGCCGCCCTGATTCCCCCCCCCCCCCCAAAAAAAAAAAAACAAACTTATTGTTTTCTGTCTCAGTTTCTGACTGGGTGACTTTTCATGGAGCATAACAAAATGACAAAGGATGTATGCAGTACCTGCCATTCACAGATCTTCTGCTCAAACTTCACTATGCGCCCCTCTTCTGCAGCTATTTGTTCCCTAACTGGGTTTAGCTGTTTCTCCATCTCGATCACCTAGAACATAAAATGGACAAAGTTGCTACGCTAATCATGAAGCCAGTAGAATATGTGATGCATATCAAAGAGGTACATTACTAGAATGGTGCTTGCTGTATGCCGAAAGTTTTTTTTTTTTAACTAAACTTCAACTTAAACCCTTTCAATCCCTTGAATGTTTAACATTTAGGCTCTTGGCATCGTATAAATGGTTCTTGGTTCAGATAAGTGATCTCCCGGACCAGCCTTTTTCAACCAGAATGCCCAGGCAAGCTGGGGTGCCTTAAGGTTTCTTCAAGGGTGCCTTGGTGAAACATCTAAAAAATTGCCCAAAAATTGTATACAAGTCAGCGGGTGGATGAATCCTGCCTTTTAGTTACACAAAGCCACAGGTTTTTATTGTGCACCATTACAACCTCCCAGACGCTGCCGTCCTAACAACCAATGACGTCATTGTCAGTTTTTAAAAACGCACCACACCTGCAGCGCAGTGGTGTTAGGTTAGGGGCCCCATGGGGGTTGGGTTTTTAGTGCGGTAAAAACGCAGCAAAAACTCATCTGTGTGAAAATAATTTATATAAATAACATGACTACGACAGTTAATGAATGATTTGATGAACAGCTCACCTGTAAAATCCTTTTCTTGGAGTACATCACGGGACACAGAGCACCATAGTAATTACTATGTGGGTTATAGATCATCTTCAGGTGATGGACACTGGCACACCCTAAACAGGAAGCTGCCTCCCTGTATAACCCCTCCCATACCGGCAGCACCTCAGTTTTTGTAGCAAAGCAATATACACATACCCCAGAAGAAGAGGGGAGGGACCTCTGTGTTCCGTGATGTACTCCAAGAAAAGGATTTTACAGGTAAGCTGTTATAAAAATCCTATTTTCTTTATCGTACATTACGGGACACAGAGCACCATAGTAATTACTATGTGGGACGTCCCATAGCAATGCTATTTGAGGGGAGGGAGACACAACACGTAGGGCGCCAACCGACTTGAGGACTTATACTGCTGCCTGCAGCACACTGCGCCCAAAGGCGATATCCTCATGCCATTTTTTACATCCACTTGATAAAATCTGGTGAATGCCATTTTTTACATCCACTTGATAAAATCTGGTGAATGTATGGACTGCAGACCAAGTTGCGGCCTTGCAGATCTAGGCCATGGAGGCTTGGTGATGCACTGCCCCAGAAGCATTAACTGCTCTAGTGGAGTGCGTTTTGACATGAAAAGGTGAAATCTTACCTTTTAACCATCAGGCCTGAATTATAACTTGCCTAATCCACTTAGCAATAGTGGATTTCGACGCTACCTGTTCCTTCCTAGGACCCTAGCAGCATAATAAAACATCAGTCTTTCAGACCTGAGCAGTCGTCTTTAAATAGACCTTGACCGCTCTCACTACATCAAGACAATGTAGTGAGTTCTCTACCCTAGAACCTGGTTTTGGAAAAAAATGACGGTAGGACAATATCTTGGTTTAGGTGAAAACCTAAAAAGCACCTTAATAATTAAATATGGCTTCTTTACAGGAAAGAGCAGCCAACTCCGATACCCTCTTGCAGAGGGTATAGCAACTCGAAACACTATTTCCCTTGTCAGAAGGACCAAGGGAGTATGCTGTAGCGGTTCAGAAGGCTGTTTTTGGCAATACGGGCAAAAAACTAAAGTTCAAGTCCCAAGGGTTCAAGGGTGGTCTAACTGGCGGAATAAGCCGCCTTACCCCTGGTATAAAAACCCCGGACCAAAGAATGTGAAGCAAGCAGTCTTTGAAATAAGACCAATAAAACCGAGACTTGGCCCTTAATAGTACTCAAGGCCAGCTTCATTTGTACTCGTAGAAAACAACAAGAATTCTACCTATGATATATTTCCGAGGCCAACCCTAGGATTCACACCAGAAAACGTAAGCCCTCCAGAGTCTATAATATATGGCTCTGGAAGCCGGCTTCATTAATGAACGTAGAAATCACTGACCTGGAGAGACTATGTCTTTTCAGAATGTGGGCTTCAATAGCCAAACCGTCAAACTTAGAGTTTGCAAGGTAGGATGGAATATCGGCCTCTATGAGAGTAGGTCTTGCCGTAGTGGAAGAGACCATGGATCCTCCACTGCCATCTTTACGATTTCTGCATACCAGGACCTTCTGGGTCATGCTGGGGCTACCAGAATTACCGGCTTTCTTTCCAGCTTGATCCTGCAAAGAAGCCGTGGCAGCAATTGAATAGGGAAAAAAAAAAAAACTGCTGGCGACTCACGTAGTCCGCCTGCCAATTCTCTATTCCCGGAATGAAGACTGCCGATCGGCAAGGAACATCCCTTTCCGCCCAAACTAGAATATGGTCCACCACTCTCTGAGCTGCGTGACCCTTAGTGCCCCCTTGGCGATTTGATATAGGCCACAGCTGTGGCATTGTCGGATTGGATCCTGACAGGACAATCCTGTAACTTGAATGTTCAGGGCCTCAGAGCTAGATGCGCTACATGAATCTCTAGGATGTTGATGGGCAAGGTTTTTTCAGTTCTGGATCACTGTCCTTGGACAGTTGTCTTTTTCCAGTACTGCTCCCCAACCTGAAAGGTTGGCATCTGTCATTACCACTTTCTAGGTAACTGGTATGAAGGTTTTTTCCTTCTGCAGATTACCGGATACCGAGCACAAACTGAGGCTCTAGAACACCTTTGGGGACAGCCGCATTGGCAAATCTAGAGCTTGAACCGTTTTGTTCCAAGCAGACCAGATACTGTTTTGCAACAGTCCCGAATGGAACTGGGCATAGGGAACCGCTTCCAATGAAGCCACCATCTTTCCTAACAACCTCATGCAAAGGTGAATGGAGGAATCTCTTTTCGACCTGACCATCTGCACCAGCTCTCTTATGGCGTTGATCTTGCCTTTCTAGCGGTTTTAAGGAAGACTTCTCTAATTTGAGAATTCAACCCAGATTTTTCAGGTATTTGGTTGTAATGAGCACGCTTTTCTCCAAACAAGCCACCGACTGGTCTATTAGCAATAGATTGTCTAGGTACGCCAAGACTGTTATACCCTGTGCCCTTAACCTAGCCAGAGGTGGGGCCAGAACTTTTGTAAACATCTGGGGTGCTGTAGCTAGCCCGAAAGGCAAGGCTACAAACTGAAAATGCTGCTGTTCTACCTTGAACCGCAGAAACTCTTGGTGAGTGGGAAATATAGGGACATGCAGATATGCATCCCTGATGTCGATAGATGCCAGAAGTTCTCTTCCTTGTAGAAACCACTGACCTGATCAACTCCATGTGAAAGGAGCAGATCTTCAGGTACTGATTTCAATTTTTTAAAACTAGAATGGGTCTGACATCCCCATTTGGTTTTGGTACCGTAAACAGGTTTGAATAAAAACCCCAAACCTTGCTCTTCTGTGGGGATTTGTATGATCACCCCCTGAGCCAGTAATCGGTCTAGTGCCCGAAACAGAGATTGCCTTTTCCCTGGATCTGATCTCAGAAAACGAGACGGTGGAAACTCCCGAAATTCTAGTTTGTATCCTATAGACACTGTGGAGATGACCCATCTGTCCTGAATTTCCTCTTGCCAGACTTCTGAGTATTGCAGAAGTCTTCCCCCCACTCTGGCGAGGGGGGGGGCGGTCTCTTCATAATGGGGCTTTAGAATTCTGCTTTGCAGATTTCCGGCCCCAGGTCTTCTTCTGTGCCTGACCAACTTTTTAACCACAGGATCCTACGCATGTGTACTAGCACAAGCACAAGGCGGGATGCCTGGTGAATAGAGTCTTTCATGGAGTCTATGGCAAAACATAATGCCTTTGGTAGTTTGGCCAAATCACGGCCTGTTTGCAGGGACCTCCTTAAGGGCCTGTCTACATTGGTCCTTTAGGGACTGACAGATGCCTATTGCAGCGACTGCAGGCGAGTAACGGCCCCTGCCAAGGAAAAAGAGTATTTTAACAGGAATTCCAACCTTTTATCGGTTGGATCTTTAAGCATTTGTGCATTTCTACTGGGCAAGTTAGACTTTTATTCGCACTGGAAATCACAGCGTCAACTGCTGGTACATTCCATTTTTTGGTGAATTTCTCCTCCATGGGGTAGAGAGCTGAGAATCTCTTTGGAGGGAGAAAGTGCTTATCCGGGTGATCCCATTCAGCATAGGGCATGTACAGGAAACGCATAAAAGGCTGTAAAGGTTTCAAGGAACCTAAAGAAGAAACGGAACTTTCAGATGACTCTGTTAAGGGTAGCTTGAAAGAGGAACGAACCATCACCGTAAGAGATTTGTACCAGCAATTTCTCAGATTGCGAGGCTGAAAAGGGTACATCCACTGTTGTCTCCTCTGTAGAGGAGTAATCGGTTTGCCTTTCCTCCTGATCGCCTGAGGGTAATACCTTATCCTGTACCCACTGTTCCCTTGTAAGGGGTCTGAAGTGGGGGAGGGGGATTTAACACGCTTCCTATCCTTTTGGATGGAGGATGCGATTAAAGCCGCTAATTTTCCTTCTAGGCCCTGCAGGGCGGAGGAAAATGCATCTTCAGTCACGTATACAGGGGCTGATATGTGAGAAGCAGCTGCACCACCAATTGGTTCCAATGGCTCACCCTGGCTTGCCGTATCGGGTATTTCCGGAGAAGATGACAGTTTGGAGGCACAACTGGAGTTACCAGCACCTGGGGGGTGGAATTTTTAGTACCTTTTTTGTGTCGTCTTTTTTTGGAAGTCATAGTGCTAAGCACAAAAGCAGAGGCACTAAGTAAATACACTATTTGCTGAGCAATAGTCTAGCAATACAATGCAGCTTTAAAGTTCAGCTTGGTGCAGAGTAACAATGTATTTCCTGTACTGGAAATGCCAGCATGCATCCCTTACGTGCCCCAGCGCTCCTGTGTGTCAGACTTCCATCTCTTCAGTTGCTGATAGAGATCTTCTGTAGTTAATGAGAAGTGTCAGTTTAAATGCTTCAGGTGTGAGCTCGGAGTCCTTAGCGCCTGTGCTTCACATGGACACTCTACATCCCGCACACGATGCCGCGCCTAAGCCACGCCCCTTCGCCACTAATCCACCCCCCCTCCTTGTTTCAAATCAACAGCAGTTCATGCACACTGACGGCATTCGGGTCTGCCAGTGCAGAAACGTAGAAGGGGAGGCTCTGTGATCGCCTGATCATCAAGAAAAAAGCAAGTATGACTGAATAGGGGGACAAGGGCTGGGGCAATGGCAGGACAATATCTAGCACTGACATGGCTATGTGGGGAATCTTTCACTGACTCCGTTTAGGTATGCAAAGCTGTAAAGTAAATACAACACAGGGAGCCGCCACCGCGCCCCCCGGGAGGGGGGGGGGGGGGAGTGTACAAACTGCTGCTGTACCCCCAGCCACCGCCCCCCCCCCAGGGGGGAGAGGAACATGCCAACTTTGTTCAATTAAGAATCCCCACTGGTTGCTGAGACCACAGACATGCTGTTTTAGCTGGTCACTGAGCTGACGGAGAGCAACGTACCAAGGTATGTGCATTTACTCCCTCTAGTGGAGACTTTTAAGGCATACAACATTTTACTCATGGAAGAAAAAACCATAGGTGTACTTTTTACAGTTCCTAGGCTTCTTCCCTTACCTTATCCTCCCTGCAGGATACTGCTGTAACAGACAGATCCAAACTTCACCCATCACGGCGGGCTGCGTTAGCAAATCTTTAAGGACCGGGTCCCTTTGTAGGGGTTTCACTCCCTTGGACATGTATTAGCACCCCGCTAGGAAAAACTTTAGGTAATGTAGGCATGACCAAAAAGTCCTGGGTCCCAGGGTCTAGCCCTGCAAAGAGAGGCGTTACAGGCAAAACCTTGCTTTGTATACGAGGCCTGGGTACCATCCACCTTGGCCGCAGTGGCACTTTGGATGGATCCGGTCTATGGAGGCTGTTTAAATCCAGCAAGGATCCCTCCAGTGGAGCTCTTTAGAGCACATCTTCACTCGTAACCAACACCTTAGACACTGGCGAAAAAACTGAGGTGCTCCCGGTAAGGGAGGGGCTATATAGGTTGGCAACTTCCTGTTTAGCGTGTGCCATTGTCCATCACCTGAAGGTGGTCTATAACCCACATAGTAATTACTATGGTGCTCTGCGTCCCGTGATGTACGATAAAGAAAACGTATCTACAATCAGGGATCTAATATTACTGACACCTCTATATGATCAGAACAGAAGCATTTAATGGTTCCACATTTAAAGTTACCATTAAAACATAACCAAGTCTCATCTCAATCCCGAGAGGAAATGTAATTACCTTCCTTTTTAGAAAAGCAATTGCGTTATTTACAGACCTTTAGCTACATTACACAGAAAAGTACACAGTACAAATTTGTTCCCCTTTTTTACACCAACTTACATTGTACATGCGTCTATATAGCTACAAATATGACTGTATCCTCCTGATACCCACAACCCAAACCATGACCATAGTGTGCCATTTTATGTCTCCTCATGTCTCTCACATGTACATATATTTTTCTCATCTTTAATACCGAGAAAGGATAGACTTACTGGCCACCGCTAACCGAAATGCATAAAAAGTCTTACCACTGCCCAGGCCATGTTACGACTGAGATCTTCCAACTTCTCCTTCATCTCACCCAAGGATGCCAGATTTTTAAATCTATCCTCCTTTACTATGCAATCCTGCTTAAGTTCCTGCAGTTTCTAAATTGAAAGGAATAGAAAACAAATGTCAAGAATTTAAAGAGGCACAAGCCATTTAAAACCTAACTTGAGGGATGGATAAATACAGGAATGACTTTAAATAGTTTTCCAAGATGGTTCAAACAAACTATTTCCTTTACTATTGGTGCAGCGGCTGTCAGTGTTATGCATCAGCTACCAAAGTATACAGCGTTGTGTTTTAGGGGAATGAATACAAGGTTTACTCTGATTGGCTGAGGTAGAGGCAAGCGAATGGTGTCCTGAGCGCCACCTAAAGAGGAAGCCTTGTATTCATACATAAAAATGTTCCTGTGAACGGCTGAGCAGCGCTCAGCCTGACTCCATTTTGTTCCGGGAACGGGAAGTCCCCGTACTGCTGCTGGAGCACAGCTCTGTTTACTGTATGGAGCTGATGCTACATACAGTTTAGACTGTGCTGACAGCCGCTTCATTAATTAGTAAAGGAAATTGTGTGGGCCAGCTTGGCTCAAAGTATTTAAAGTCATAGTATACTTTATATAGTTAGGCTTTAAAAGCCAGGATCACATAGCGCATCCATTTTAAAAATGGCTAGCAGAAGTTAATACTGTCCAAGGCAACCAGATAAAGGATGAAGAGTAGAGGCAGACTAGGTTTTGGTTGGGAATTTGAGACATCTTGTTAGAGCCCAACTTCAACAAAAATCTTTTTTACAACTTTAGGGTTAGACCTACTTCAAAATTTTAGTGTTATTTATATTCCTGATGGGGAGCTTTCCGCTGACCTCCTGTATTGTCACCCAGACAGGAAGTGAGTGTAAATTTCTCCAGCAGGTTAAAGGCAGCAATAAAACCTGACAGATGAGTTAAAGATGAATGTATTTTTTTTTATAAATGTACTGGCTGTGCAGACTGGCTGCAAACAACTCCACAGCTTCTCTGGAGGAGACCAGAGGATCCAATGTTGGAGCACCAGAAAAATAGGGATAGCTATACTCCTAGCACTCCAGAAAAGTGCTAACTAAATAAAATTGATAATTTCTCGAGGTGTCAAAAAACTTGATGGATGTAATCCAGGGGTAGGCAACCTCAGCCCTCCAGTTGTTTTGAAACTACAAGTCCCATGAGACATTGCAAGACCTTAACAATCGCATGACTCCTAGAGGCAGAGGCAGGATGGGATTTGTAGTTTCACCACAGCTGGAGGGCCGAGGTTGCCTACCCCTAATGTAATCCCTTATAAATCAGAACATTTTACATTGTAAGTGTATACATTTCCGGAGTTGTTCTTTACAGCGTATCTAAACCCAAAAACAAAAAATTTAAAATATTGCAGCTTTCCAGTCCTTAATTGAGATGACTGCATTATTTTCTGTCCATGTGTGGCTACAATGACTGACTGTACTGTATCTAGGGACAGAGCCATGGTTACCACCCAGGATAGACTTTAAACATATCTGAATTTGTCATCTCCATTATAAGGAGGCTGATTGGATTAGTAGTTTACAAAGACAGAAAATATAGTTTTTGCTTATTTTTCAGCTGACAGGAAGTGACATGAATACTGCATTTCTGGCAAGATCAACTGGTATTTTCTGTAATTGCTGAAAAAGTTAGTTCTTAGCCTGGAAAAAGAAAATTTAATACAGCCACGTCTATGGAATGGTAACGTGTTACATTTTTGTTCGTGGGTTTAAAAGGTTATCTTTTCATACGTAAATTTGAATAGACAGGATCCCAGCACCTTAATGATCCCAGTACCTTGTAAGAGAATAGGTTCAGAAATAAGAAATGTAAGCCCCAGTGTATTAAAAGATATAATAGGCTTGAATTACTTAGCTGGGACAAATGAAATTTACTATAGCAAGTTTGTTTTTCTATTAACAATGGTCAATATATTAATGGCTCAAACCAGCAAAGATTAGGGCAAAGAAAACAAATTATAAAGCTTAGTAAAGCTGCCATAATTACTCTTATTTTAACCACTTGCTTACTGGGCACTTAAACCCCACTCCTGTCTAGACCAATTTTCAGCGCTGATGCACTTTGAATGACAATTGCGCGGTCATACAACACTGTACCCAAATAAAATTTGTATCATTTTTTTCCCACAAATAGAGCTTTCTTTTGGTGGTATTTGATCACCTCTGCGGTTCTTATTTTTTGTTAAAAAAAAATTTAAAAGACCGAATTAAAAAAAAAAATATATATATATTTTTTATATTTTGTTATAAAATTTAGCAAACGTAATTTTTCTCCTTTATTGATGTACGCTGATGGGGCTGCACTGATGGGCACCGATAAGGCAGCACTGGTGGGCACTGATAGGCGGCACTGAGAGGCGGCACTGAAGGGCATTGATAGGCGGCACTGGTGGGCACTAAGAAGTGGCACTAATAGGTGGCAGTGATGGGCACTGATAGGCTACACTGATAGGCAGCACTGCTAGGTGGCACTGATGAGGCACCACTGGTGGGCATTGATAGGTGGCACTCATGGGCATTGATAGGCGGCACTGGTGGGCACTGGCAGGCAGTAATTGTGGGGCTGATGTGCCCCCTTCCTCTACGGGACCGATGTCCCTTGCACATAAGCCGGTGATCGGCTTTTTTTTTTTCTCCTCACGCTGTCAGCGAGCTTTTGTTTACATCACGTGATCAGCTGTCATTGGCTGACAGCTGATCACATGGTAAGGGGCCGGGATCGGCCCCTTACTCGGATCTGTGATCACCTGAGTCTCAGTGACTCGGTGCTCACAACGTACGCCCTGCAGAGGGTGCGCGGGGAGCGTGCAAAGGGGAGGACGTCATATGACGGCCTCCCGGAAATTCAGGTCCGCGTTGTGGCTGTCATTTGGCTATAGCACGGACGCCAAGTGGCTAATGTGAATCGCTGACTAAAAAAAATAAAATAGATAAAAATTATATATCGGCAGCTGCAGCACTGACCAAGGTTTTAACCTTCCTTTCCAGTGTTGTACCGGTATATCGCTGGACGGGAAGTGGTTAAAACATACGTGTGTTTGAACTCTTTCACTGCCAGCACCATTTTTTGTTAAAAAACACATTTTATGCATAAAGATTAGTTCAATCACAAAACATTATATATTTTCACGAAGCAGAGACCCTGGAGGAAAAAATGGTGGTAGTTGCAATTTTTATCTCTAACAATATTAGTGCAACTGTGTATACTAAAAGTAATTTTAGGGCACACAAATGCAATATATTAACCAGGTTATTTTTCAGTGAGGTCTGGTGACCATAAAAGCGATCAGTCTTCCATCAGAAAGCTGACAGCTGGTTTAACAAGTAGCAGTGAGGTGTGTGTGTGTGTGTAAAAGTCACCACTGCCACTAACATATTTTAAGTCATTGGCAGTATAATGAGTTAAAGTACATCAGCTTTACTCATCTCTTCTTAACAATCAGGAAGCCCAGTAAGGATGTGACTGGCAGCATCTGGTTCCTGGGACACAGTGAAAGGAACAAATGTTGTTCCTCCCACTGTGTGATGTCAGAAACGAGAAGTGACAAGGATTTAGTCACTTCCGTTATCAGTTGTTTACCTGGTCGTTACTGGCCAGTGAAGTCAATCAGAGGGGATCCAATATACCCCAGATCTCTCCATAAAGAGGAACTGTCACGGTCCAAGCGATCACAAAGGATGTTGTTCATCCCTTGTAATAGCAGTAAAGTCAATATAAATAATAATTTAAAAAAAAAGTGATTTTTAAATAAAATAAAGATGATTTAAAAGTGCCCCTGTCCCCCTGTGCAAATGCGCACTCTGGTCCTACATGCATTTGTAAACGGCGATTGAACCCCACATGTGCGGTATTGATGCAAACGTCAGAGTGAGAGCATAATTCTAGTCCCAGAACTCCTGTGTAACTCTAAACTAGTAACCTGAAAAAGTTTTTAAAGTGTCTCCTATGTAGATTTTTACATACCATAGTTTGGAGACGTTCCACGGGCATACGCAATTTTAAAATATGACATGTTTGCTATCTTTTTAATCAGAGTAATATCATAATCCATAAAAATGGATATTATATTGTGTTTTTGTGCATTAAAATTAAAGTGTATTTTTTCCAAAGAAACTGCATTTGAAAAACTGCTGAACAAATATTGCGTGACATAAAAAATATACAACACCCACCATTTTATTCTCTAGGGCCTCTGCTTGAAAAAAAATATATAATGTTTGAAAGTTTCAAGTAGTTTTCTAGCAAAAATGTTTTCATACATAGGAGAGCATTGTCAGAATTAGCCCAGACTGAAAGTCTAGGATTCAAAGCACTTCATGAAGGATACATTGTTAAAGTGAAGTTCCACCCACTTTTACAACTCTTCAGCATCCCTCACTAAACTGTGCACTGTAAACAAATTAGATTTTTTTTTTCTCAGCACCTACTTGTATATCTGCTGTGTTCATTTTTCACTTCCTCCTCCCTGGCCGCGGCCCATCGCATCATTTCCTGTTTGCAATGCCTTCTGGGAAGGTGCGGCAACTTCCTTTGAAACTGCCGTTGCTATGGAAACCTGACCTGAAACCTATTACACTGCTTGTGATGCACTGAGCATGTGCGAGATCTGCAAGGATGAGATCCAGGAAGAAATACAGTCTGGCTTCAGATGCCCACACTTAAGATTAGAGGTCGACCGATATATCGGCCGATATTTGGCTTTTTTAACTTAATCGGCATCGGTCGAGCGGGACTTGCAAATGACTTCTGTAATAGAAGTCAATTGCAAGTTGTCTGAAGGTTTCTTCTCTCCTCCTCTGGGCAGCCTGCCAAATCTGATAAGAAGATACATTTGTATCTCTTTGGGTTCTTTTATCAATAGACTGAACTTGTGTGTAGAAGTTCTCAGTTTAACCATTTAAAGACTAAATCTTTTTTGACATTTGTTGCTTACAGGTTAAAATTCAGTATTTTCTGCTAGAAAATCACTTGGAACCCCCAAACATTATATATATATTTTTTTTAGCAGAGACCCTAGGGAATAAAATAGCGGTTGTTGCAATATTTTATGTCACACGGTATTTGCGCAGCGGTCTTTCAAACGCAATTTTTTAAAATAAAATACACTAATTAAAAAAATAAATAAATAAGCAGTAAAGTTAGCCCATTTTTTTTCGTCCAAAAGTTTTGGTTACCTGTTTTTGTGTATTTAATATTTAAGATATAGTTTTTTTTTTTTTTTAATCTAAATTATACATACAAGTGAACTGATTGGAGGTTTGTTTTGTTCAATAAATGTTTAAATGTAAAAAATTTTCTGTATCACTTATTACTTAAGGTTGCTTCCACACTGGAGCGGGCAGGCGTTGACAGTAAAACGCTGTTAGTTTTAGCAGCGCTTTACCGTCATTTTAGCGGCGCTATTCGGCTGCTAGCGGGGCGCTTATAACCCAGCTAGCGGCCGAGGAAGGGGTTAAATGCGCCCCTGAAGTGCTGCTGCCGAAACGCTTTGCAGCCGCTTCGGCAGCGGTGTGCATTCATTTCAATGGGCAGGAGTGGTGGAGGAGCGGTATACACCGCTCCAAAGACATCCTGCCAGCGCATCGCCTCAGTGTGAAAGCACTCGGGATATCACACTGAGACTGTAGGGAAGCCGTTTTACAGGCACTTTACAGGCGCTATTTTTAGCCCAAAAGCGCCTAAAAAAACGCCCCAGTGTGAAAGGGGTCTAACTGTTAGATTTTATGAGATGAAGGGGGAAAAAAAAAGAAAAAAAAAAAAATCGGCCTAATATATCGGCCCAAAAAAATCAGCATCACATATCGGCCATCGGCCACCGCGATTTCTAAATATCGGCATCGGCCAGAGAAAAACCCATATCGGTCGACCTCTACTTAAGATGGCCACGGCCTGCTGTAAGTTTATAAAATAACAAACTACTGCTATAAACTAACAAAACAGGCCTTAGTTTACAGACTAACTTTACTAGAATACATTAAGCTTGTGTATTATAGGGGTATTTTTATTTAAAAAGTATAATTTTGGCCGGAACACCACTTTAACAACCCTGCACTGTTGGCAGTAAAGTCACTGTGAGCACTTACCTCTTCACCAAAATTAATTTGGTTATCTGTTCTGGCCTTTGTTTCCATGATGTAGGAATAATCTTCCTTCATCTGTTCCAGCTGTGTAGCTTTCATAAAAAACTAAAGCAGAAAAATGCAAGTTAAAAAAAGTCCATGATAAAGGCCGCTGTCCTTATCCCCACGGAATCTCTGCCTTTTAATTGGCCAGCAGGGGATGATGTCATTCCAAGCATGTGCAGGGGAGTCAGTGATTCCAGCACAGCCAGAGCGTGCCGGTTATGCAACCTGAGCTGCATATTGGCAATTCAGTGTACACTCAGTAGAAAACTGCAAGCAGGAAGTTAAGTTTGTATGATTGCAGAAGAGACATAGCATGTCTCATCTTCAATAAAAAGCTGCCTGCTCACAGTTTTCTAAAAGTTAGATTTAGTTCCACTTCAGTTGACTCTGGAAGCAGACTAGACTACCCTCCATTATCTATAGTTAATGGAAAAAACAGCTACTGTGTAGCCAAAATTGTAGATGGTAGACAAATGAAAACTGCATTTGACTAATCACACACTCATAGGACAACTGATAATTTGTCTTCTACAGCAGCCAAATACCCAAACTATATGAATAATGCAAATATCTTTCAAATAGCTTACACAATACATAGTCACAAATATGTGCTTTATAACCTCTGTAATGCTGAGAGAGACTTGTTGCTGCTTGTTAGGGCATGTGCCAGAAAACCTTGTGCCCTCTGCTCCTGTAAACATATCCATATGGTTGGATTAAAAGCAATGGCCAGCAATAGGTCTAAAGGGCTGCCCTCTATCTTGACGTTCAGTACTGAGAATTTGCTGCTTTCCCGTAATAAATTAAATGATTACACAACCTGGAAGGGGATGCCGGCTTTAAAATAGATTATTGAAAAATAAATAAACCATGCACATAACACTGGAGCAGGGGAATTAAATGAGATCTATTTTATCTCATCATAGTGACCTGTAGGAACCATAGTAACACAATCTAACAGCTAAACAAGGCTCTAAGCCTGGTACTATGGAAATTGTTTCATACAAATGAGGATATTTGAGGCAGCATCTCAAAATCATCTTTGCAATGAATTATACCTGCCCAGACACCGAGAGTAAAAGTACGTTGGAACGTCAGAGCAGAAATGAAAGCAGAAATAAATCACATATTTTAAATGGATTATGCATTGTTCAGTGTTTAAAAAAATAATGAGAGACATACATTACAGTCATGCAAATCAGTACTGGATGCTGAAGCTATTGGTTGAGTATCAGTATGTATCATAGAAAAAGCAAACTCATAATACATTTGAACTTTACTCACCTTGTACTTGTCAGATTCATTCTTCGACTGCAAAAACAGTTTACTCATTTCTTGAGTTAGAACAGACACTGGGTTGTCAATCTACAAATGAAAAAGTAGTTAAAACCACAGATCAAAGAATGTTAAACTCTAGCAAAAAGTTTTTTGAGTCCTGTGCAACAATCACTACCTGCAGCAGTTAACTACCAAACTAGTAATAAATACGATTTAAAACAAGCCCTGCCCACCCGCACAGCTAGAGGCACTGCAGAGCAAACCATCCTCGAATTAACATTAATCTGTCAGCAGCTTGGTTCACACTCATGCCTTATTCTGTGTTTACATGTTAGTTTAGAAAGCTGGCGAGTCACTACTGGGAGAGGGGAGCTGAGTTGCGTGACATTGTGAAAATGAAGGATGAATTGCTACAGAAATCGTCTTAAAGCACATTTAGTGTTTGCATATGTTTGAATATTTAAATATGTGAATGTCCACAGCCTGGTCTTATACTTGTACTTATAATCTAAAGTTTGGCTCTAACCAAGATTCATTAGCTCAGTTTAACCCCCTCCCACCTACTGTACACATATATGCAGCCTCACGGAAGTGGGGCTGCATATACCGGTATATGTGTATCTATCTTTGTGCTGGACGCACGCCGCACAGCATGCTCCCAGCACAAAGACCAAGCCCTCACCAAGAGCCCCGAGTCTCGTACGAACAATCGGGACCCGGGTCTCCCAGTTCCAGGTTACCTGATCGTTGTCATAGCCTCCGATTGGCTATCACAGTAATCATTCCCTGTGAGCCCACCCCTGTGTTTACTTCCTCTTCTAAATGAAGAGAAAGATACATTGCACCTTCATTTTCTTGCAGGAGAAGAAGATGTACACAAACAAGTGTGTAAAAAAAAGAAAAGAAAAAAAAAAAAAAAGAAAAGAAAAAAACATGCACCTTTGTGTCTGGGCCCTACTACAGGTACAAACAACAACATACACATATGTGGTATCGTTGTGATCGTCAGGAGCAGGAGAATTTATTTTGGGTTAATCTTTGGTGGGAAATTATGGTAATAGTAAGAAAAAAAAAAAAAAAAAAATCAGGAGATTTCCATTACCATTTACCACCAAAAGAAAGCCCTAGGTGCCCTGAAAAAAAAACAAAAAAAAAAAAAAAAACAAGGTATAATCCACCTGGATACACAAGGTAGTTGGGCAGATATGTACAGTTTTACTAATACATGTAAAAGTTGCAAAATTGTGCTGAAGCATTAACATTTGTTTTATCCTTACGCAGGAAGGGGATTATGTGACAAAACAAATTGTTAAAGCGGAGGTCTGCAGCTGCTGGCTTTTAATATTAGGACACTTACCTGTCTTGGAGTCTAACGATGTCGGCACCACAGCTGATGTTTCCATCAGCTGTTGGGGGCTGCCGCCGCCATTGCGGGTAAGGGAACCCGGCAGTGTAGCCTTACGGCTTCATATCAAGAACCCTACTGCACATGCATGAGGCTCCGCTCCTCTCTCCTACTGGCCCAGTGGCAGGGGAAGGAGGAGAGAGCCGAGTGGTGAAGTCAATGGCCACGGCTCCCGGAAGTGGGAACAGGATACTTGTCAAAGAAAGGTATCCTCTCCCACTCCACTGCCCCCCCCCCCCCCCAAAAGGTGCCAAATGTGGCACCATAGGGGGAGAGGAGACAAATGAGTGGAAGTTCCACTTTTGGGTGGAACTTTGCTTTAAGGTAGTCAAACTTTTGGGTTATACTGCTGCTTACAGGAGGACTAGACACTGCCAAAATGTAGACCAGCTCAGGAAATCCCCTCCCACTACCAGCATGCCTTCGCTCTTAGTTCTAAAGTCCATCAAGTCTATCCTGTGTGTGATTATATGTCAATATTACATTGTATATCCCTGTATGTTGTGGTCGTTCAGGTGCTTATCTAATAGTTTTTTTTAAATGAACGATGCTCCCCACTGAGACCACAGCCTGTGGAAGGGAATTCCACATCCTTGCAGCTCTTACAGTAAAGAACCCTCTAAGTAGTTTAGTTTTAAGGTTATACCTCTTTTTTTCTCGTTTTAATAAGTGGCCACGTGTCTGGTTAAACTCCCTTCCGCAAAAAAAGTTTTTCCCTCATAACCAATATCCTCCAGACCCTTCATTAGCTTTGTTGAACTTCTTTGTACTCGCTCCATTTCCAGTACATCCTTCCTGAGGACTGGTGCCCAGAACTGGACAGCATACTCTAGGTGCGGCCGGACCAGAGTCTTGTAGAGCGGGAGAGTTATCGCTTTATCTCTAGAGTCGATCCCCTTTTTAATGCATGCCAATAATCTGTTTGCTTTGTTAGCAGCAGCTTGGCATTGCATTTGCTGAGCCTATCATCTACTAGGACCCCCAGGTCCTTTTCCATCCTAGATTCCCCTATAGGGTCTCCCCCCAGTGTATAGATTGCATTCATATTTTTGTCACACAAATGCATTATTTTACATTTTTCTACATTAAACCTAATTTGCCATGTAGTTCCCCACCCCATTAATTTGTTCAGATCTTTTTGCAAGGTTAACACATCCTGCGGAGAAGTTATTGCCCTGCTTAGGTTAGTATCGTCCGCAAATGCAGAGATTGAACTGTTTACCCCATTCTTCAGGTCGGTTATCAACAAAATAAATAGGATTGGTCCCAGCACGGAACCCTGTGGGACCCCACTACCCACACCCCTGACAATTCCAAGTACTCCCCATTTATCGCCACCCTCTGAACTGGCCCTTGTAACCAGTTGTCAATCCATGTACTCACCCTATGGTCCATGCCAACGAACCTTATTGTGTACAGTAAACGTTTATGGGGAACGGTGTCAAATGCTTTTGCAAAATCCAGATACACCACGTCTATGGGCCTTCCTTTATCTAGATGGCAACTCACCTCCTCATAGAAGGTTAATAGATTGGTTTGGCAAGAACGATTCTTCATGAATCTATGCTGATTACTGCCAACGATACCATTCTCATTACTAAAATCTTGTATATAGTCCCTTATCATCCCCTCCAAGAGCTTATATACTATTGATGTTAGGCTAACTGGTCTGTAATTCCCAGGGATGTATTTTGGGCCCTTTTTAAATATTGGTGCTACATTGGCTTTTTTCCAATCAGCTGGTACCATTCCAGTCAGTAGACTGTCAGTAAAAAATTAGGAACAATGGTCTGGTAATTACTTAATTGAGTTCCCCAAGTACCCTCAGATGCAAACCATCTGGTCCCAGTGATTTATTAATAAAAAGTTTCCCAGGTCTAATTTTAATTCTGTCCTCTGTTAACCATGGAGGTGCTTCCTGTGATGTGTCATGAGGATAAACACTGCAGTTTTGGTTACTGATGGCCCCCGATTCCCTCGTGAAGACTGAGGAGAAGAATAAAATTCAATACCTTCGCTATCTCCCCATCCTTTGTAACCAGATGTCCTTCCTCATTCTTTATGGGGTCAATATGGTCTGTCCTCCCTTTTTTACTGTTTATATACTAAGAATTTCTTGGGATTTTTTTTTGCTCTCTCTGCTATGTGTCTTTCGTGTTCTATCTTAGCTGCCCTAATTGCACCCTTACATTTCTTGTTGCATTCTTTATAAAGTCTGAATGCTGATGATGATCCCTCAACCTTGTATTTTTTAAAGGCCTTCTCCTTTGCTTTTATATACATTTTTACATTAGAGTTAAGTCGGCCAAGACTTTTGTTCGCTCTTATAAATTTATTACCTGATGAGATGCATTGGCTAATGCCCTTATTTAATATGCTCTTAAAGCAAACCCATTTCTCCTCCGTGTTCTTTGTTCCTAAGATTTTATCTCCATTCATGCCTTCTAGCATGGTTCGTAGTTTAGGAAAGTTGGCTGTTTTGAAATGCAGTGTCTTTGTATTCCCCTTATGTTTCCTATTTGTGTGATTTATACTGAAGCCAATTGACCTGTGATCGCTGTTTCCTAAATTGCCCTGTATTTCCACATCCGTGATCAGGTCTGTATTATTGTTGGTAATCATTAATTAGGGGCCACAAGTAAAGCAGGACTGCTCATCCCCCACAAGCCTAGAATCATGCTTGCTGGCACTGAGCTGTTAGGGAAAGTATAGGCTAAAAGGACAACTTCACTTTCATGAAAAAATAGCATAAAACTTAATATAGCATGTACAATTGCTACACAAGCAATTCTGTAATTTATTGTTATTTTCTGCAATATTTTCAATGCAATATGGCAATAAGGACATGCCTGGAATTTTTTTTTTCTTTTGTGTGATTAGTTCCCAGGAGTCTAATTTTCCCAGAAGATATAAGATAAATTGTAGGCATCCCCTACAAAGGGATTTTTTAGTTTTACTGAGATACTCCCCAAGGGTTAAAAACTTCTAAATGGATGCAGACTCTGCATTTGGTCTCATCAAAATAATGAGTGCATCAGGTGACTATAATGAACCAAACCCTCCTTTTCAAAATCAGTCTGCAAGGGACACTGTGAAACAAAACTATTTTTCATTGCAGAAAAAGGTAGGAATCTACAGCAAAATGTGTTAAAATCCCTGAAATGTACACAGATCACCCAGAGGAGACTTTCTTTTTTCCCCCTCA